>NW_006911386.1:0-94699 GCF_000523455.1 Bipolaris oryzae ATCC 44560 | reverse complement strand
GGTGCAGGCGGGCGGCAGCCAATGGGAGTCGGCTGGTGGCTCAGGGCCGGTGGCTGATGGCGAAAGGGCAGAGCGAGGACAGAGGGCAGAGGGCAGAGCGAGGACAGAGGGCAGAGGGCAGAGGCCAGTGCCAGTGCCGGTACCGGTGGGAGTGGGCGTGAACAAGTTCGCACCGCCCAAACTGCTCGGCGGGCGCGGTGGACAGGACAGCTCGTCCGCAGTTATGGCCCAGTCATGGCCCAGTCATGGCCCAGTCATGGCCCAGTAAGGCGGCGCTGGCTGCGTGGGAGGCGGGCAGGCTATGGCGTGCTAGTGGTCGCAGCTGCCTCGTAGCGCACGGCTGGCGGTTGCTATTTTGGACGTCGGCGCTTGCACACAGCAGCCACGCCTAGCGTCCCTGCCCTGGCTCCTCTCTCCCCCATGGACAATGAGCGACGCATTCACGCCGCCTCAACACTCGACCATCGCCTGCTCGCCTGCTCGCCTGCCCGCCTCCCCACGATCTCCCTCTCCCCCCCAAACACCAGGCGGCAGCGGCTCTGCCACGACCGGCTTCCATCGTCCCCTCCCAAGCTGGTCACCACACCCTGCACAAGTCTCCGCATCTGAGCCCGTCGCTCGTCCTCTGTGCGTGTGAGTGTGTGTGTGTGTGTCGCAGTGTACAATTCGTGGCTCTCTCTCGCAAACACCACCCACACCCGCCTCGACGACCCGCACCGGCGCCATCAGTCGACTTTTTCTGCCTCTCTGCGCCGCTTTCTCCCAGGCATAGGCGCATCGCCGGCCCAGTCACTCCTTCCCTCAGGCGCTTAGTCGAGGATCTGGTATTCTCGCTCCCATTCACCACCACCAACACTGCCTCTACTGCCACCACTGCCGTCGCCGCTGGCTACTAGGTAAGCTGCGTCTTCTCTTGTCTCCGTCACCCCTGCACCCTGCGCCCTCGCACCCACCCCCCTGCCTCGCCCTCTCTTCGCCTGTATTGACCACTATGCGTGTGTCTGAGCCTGGCATTGTGTATGTACGGACAACCGTCACCTGGCGACTACTGCCTGCGGCTTGCTCGACTACACCTACCCTCTCGTCCG
This sequence comes from Bipolaris oryzae ATCC 44560, assembly GCF_000523455.1. Taxonomy (NCBI): domain Eukaryota; kingdom Fungi; phylum Ascomycota; class Dothideomycetes; order Pleosporales; family Pleosporaceae; genus Bipolaris; species Bipolaris oryzae. The sequence goes on along the minus strand of NW_006911386.1, from coordinate 93,611 downwards.
CACACAAGTCTGTCTCAAACTCGGACACACCGTCTTCAACCTACACCTCCCTCTCCCTCTCCCCCATTGCATACTTCACGTTTCGAAACACATGCGCTTGTCATGTCCACCCTACCCACAACACATGTCGCTGACAGTCCGGCTTTGAAAAGGCCCTTCTCTACATCTAATTCTTCTTTCCCTTCCAACGCTCTTGGGCAGTCCCTTGCGACCTGCTCCAAATTACCCTCCATCTTACCTCCAGCTCCTCGTTGGCCTCGACGCGCGCGCTGCCCCCCTCCCGCAACCCAGACGACACCTCTAGAATCCACTATGGTGCAGACTAGTTCGCGATCGTTTATGCCCATGCCCTCGTTCGGCGCTGTATTCGGGGGAGAACACCACAACAAGGGCCATGCAGACGGGAATGGCGTTAATCTAGTGCGCCCAGCAACAAGCCCAACCACATCCTCGAGCGCGCCCTTCTCCTCGTTTCACATTCACACCGAAAGCCGGGAAAGCAACTCGACAACCTCGTCCGACAACTCTCCCACGACTACCATTTCAACCATGGATTCGTCATCTGTGACCGACCCATCCCCGGGCGTGTCACCAGAGTCGCCTCTTGGAAGAACACTCGCCCCTTCGTCATGTGTCGCCGATTTCAGGTCAAGAAGGACAGAACAGCCGTCTGGAGACTCAAGTACATTTTTCGAGCTACAGCGCCCAACAACGCCTGCGAAGAAACCACGGAATCTCAAAAACCTCGGTATCAACACAGCGTCTTCCCTAAGCAACCTGCGAGCGCACACCCCAGCACCTATTGCGGTTGCGCCAAAGGAGAAGAATAGTTCGGCACCTCCATCACCACTGTTCATCAAACCGCCGACACCACCCAAGCGAAGACCATCCAATCTGAGCCTGACGATATCGACACCCGGCAGCACAGACAACAAGCCAGTACGACTCCTCATACCTTCAACGCCATCCTTCAATCGCCCGGCCCTTCGTCATTTCCAGTCATCCCCTTCTTTGCCGTTATGCTCACCAAGTGTAAACCCGTTCGGTGGCATGCAATTGCCTCCACGTCCTATTGTGAATAAGCCAACTGGTCTTGCCGAAGTTCCCTTTGAAATGGAGGAAGAGGAGGATCAAGAGCCGAACTTTGACGTCCCCCAATCACGTGAGGAAAAGCCAGCAGCATACCCCAACGGTCCCATCTGCATATATGAGGCCGGTGTATACCTCTACTTTGAGCCTACAGCTGTACAGGCCACGACTTTCGATGTCATTATCAACGTTGCAAGTGAAGTCAAAAATCCTTTTACTGAACCATCGGGAGAATCACAAAAGGATATCGATGCCAGACGCGTGGATGGCCCACCAGCGGAGAATATTGACTTTGCTACCCTTTCGCAGAGACCAAAGCAATCCTTTGGCATGGGTGACAACTCTCCAACGACACCCAAAGCCACGGCACCAGTAATGCAGACGATACAGCCACGCGAGGTTGTCATCGATGGCAAGACATACAAAACACCAGAGTACATCCATATGCCATGGGAGCATAACACCGACATTGTCCCTGACCTCCACAAGCTCGTGAGAATGATTGACGAGCGGGTGCAGCAAGGGAAACGCGTACTCATTCATTGTCAGTGTGGTGTCAGTCGCTCTGCTAGTTTGATTGTCGCCTATGGCTTGTACAAAGATCCTCAAATGAGCGTTCAAGAAGCATACGACAAGGCGAAGAAGCGAAGCAAGTGGATTGGGCCCAACATGAACCTTATCATGCAGCTTCAAGAATTCCGCAACAGCTTGCTGAGGCAGAACGAGAGCCGCTCATATCACAATCAAGGCTATGGTCGACGATCTGCTGGTCTTCCTTCAGGATCGAACAAGTACTCTTCGTACGATCGAGACGGTGGATCAGGATCGCGTACTCCGCGCACGGCACCGCTTCCTCCTGACTGCGACATGACCATGCAACGTGCTAGCACGGGAAACATGATCGCAATCTCTCCAGGTCCACTGTCTGCGCCCACTGGTGCTTTCTCGCCTGGTTTCCGCAGGTCATGGGACTCTAGCCCATTGCATTTCGAGCTCACATCCCAGCCGGCCCCGGCCACCACACCATACGTCGATCCCAAGGGCCAAGTCGTCCCTATGGTCTCGGTGACTAGCAATGATGTGCCGACCATACATACTGAAGATATCTCCAGCGGCGAAGCAACACCGCAGTCACCAGACGATGTCCAACCCCCCTCATTTCCCAACTTTTCCCGTCAACTTCGATTACGACCTAACCTTGGTATCGACGAGGGCGCCTCATCTAGAACTGAAGAAAGGCTTTTGGCTCCCATGCAACCATCGAACTTTGAACCCTTGAGGTCCCCTGCTGTCGCAAGTTTCAACATACCCACTTTCCCGTCCTACGATACAGCAGACTCTGGCATCATGTCTCCAATCAAAACATCATTTGACAATTCTTGGCCAGCGGGCTACGATCTAGACAACGAGGAACCTGATTCTGCTCCACAGGCAATGGATGGCGTAATCCCAGGAATTTCACCACGCAGCTCCAAGCTTGACATGTCTAAAGCTATGCAGGACGATGCCAATGAATCTTATGGCCCCTTGTCATCACACGGCACTTCATTCCATCTTGGTCAACCGGCACCTTTCCAGGACCACTATGACAATGATGACGCAAAATCTCCAGAAATCGCTTCGCCAGTGAAGACCAAATTCTCCGATGATATCTTTGCTAGAACTAACGACCGTTTGGAGGAAGATTTGACGTCACCACGTGCTACCGAGTTCCACATGACTCCATTGAAGCCCAGGCTAGGAGACGAGGATCCCTTTGGCTTGACTTCACCTACTAGAGCGGATTTCAATCCTTTCGATAGGCCGAGCAGTATTGCCACTATCAAAGCCCTTGAATCGGAAGACCGGAGACCCTCGTTCCAGGCCATCCTACCGCCTGCACATCAAACTTTCAATGGCTTCGCATCCCTGGATGGCACAGCACAGACGAATACCATTTTCGGATCTCCGGTTCCGCTGAACATGTCCACATCGAAGCAATTCCAGTTAGCCGGACCTCGAGTAGACAGCCACAGCAATTCACCGGCGAAACAAGTTATAAACCACGGTGGTGCGCATACAACGACCCCATTTGCGCTTCCTAAAGCACCAGCCACCCCGCGGACCCCAAGCGAAACCTTCCTCTCTACTCCCGGAAAGGCCATTCGAACAAGGTTTTCATCCCCAAACATGAGTGAGCAACGGAAACTACAGAAACTGCAAACCGAGATCCAGTCGAAACTGCCAAGGGCAGCGGTTCCTCGGCATGCTGCAGACGACATTGACGCCCTCATGTCACCCCGTGCAGAAGAATTCACCAGGAACCCCTTCCGCTTTGAACTGCAGAGCCCTGGTGAGGATGCAAGCCCGGTTTCATCAAACGGCACGATCAAGGATGGCCGAAACGGCCATACTGCATGGGAAGACCCGATGCCGCGGCACTGGACACCTGATAAGGCTACTGCTGATCCTCGAAGTCCCGTACAGACTGGAGTCAGTCCAATTGTCCGCAACATTTGGGATGTGCTATGAGCAAAAGCGGATCCATTTGGAGAGCCTAAGCCCGGATTCGTAAATTGAAATTCCGGTTCCATGACTCGCTACGGATGTTCGGGGAGTATACCCGATATCAAGGTTCAGTTACCCCGACCACCAGGCCAGAAATTTCGCAGTTTCTCGTAAAGGAATTTCTCCTTCTCTCGGAAATTGCGACGCCACCGACATTGAGCGTTTGAACTTTGGATGGTTTCAAATCGCATCAGCTCGTATTGCAGTTCAGCAACGTTTGTAAGACGTTTTGTATGAATCGGCGGCCGCGCCAAGTACCACTAAGGCAGTACCGACCTGTTTCCTCTTTTGGCAGTCAGCTTTTCTTTGTGTCAAGACTCTGTTTCTCTTTTACAAGCTCGTCTTCCTCGACGGCTTTGACTACTTGTGCCTTGTGGAGGACTAATGCGCGTTGAGTTACGCCAAACAAAAAGTGTAATGTCCTAGTTTCTAGTGCCTAGTTCCGCCAACCCTCCACGGCCTTCCACTCATTTGTTTTTTGTCAAAGCTCTATCCCCTCCTCTTTCCTCTATCTCTCTTGTTCAAACCAGCCATTCATCACTACAACTCTCGCTGCTTTGTATATCTACGTCATACCTTTTTTTCTTCTTTCTCCCTTTCTTTTCTCTTTTATTGGTTTGATCCCCCTCTCAGTATCGATGTTACGAGCCATGCCAAAGCGCTGCACACCCCAATCCAGCGGAAAGTACATTACCCCACATTGTTTGGGGGTTTGTATCCTTGGTTGTTTTTTCCTTTGTGTTTTCTTGTCTACTATCACTGTTTTTTTTGTGAATCTGCTTGGCTCACATCCTCCATCAGCCAGCAGCAGGCGTTTTTCTTGTGTCCTTTTTGGGGGGGGGGAAATTCTCGCGGGATAAGGAGGGGGCTTTTCTTTTAGGTGGAAGTAAGGGAAATGGAGAGCTCGATCTGGGTGAAAAGACCCAATCGAGTCTAGTTTCAGTGTAGGTGTGTGTGCGTGTGTGCGTGTGTGTGTGATTGTGTATCTGGATAACTTTATTTAAGGGGATTTTTTCCTTTTTTTTCCTGGCCTTACTTTATTTGCCCACCCCTCCTCGTCCTCTTTCTCTCGCTATGTGTTGTCTATGGATTCTCTATACCCAGGCGAGGTCAAGGTAGTAACTTACCCGGCTCTTTTTCTTTTCTTTTCTTTGTTTTTCCTTCTTCTTCTTCTTCTTCTTCTTCTTCTTCTTCTTCTTCTTCTTCTTCTTTTGTGGGGGGAGGGGAAGCGGGGAAAGGCGGGAAGGTGGCAATTGAAGAAGGGGGTTGGGGTTGGGGCTGGGGGACTGGAGGGGCTGTATACATGAGTGGAAATCACATATTACATTTTTACATTACATGTACGAGTTTTGCACCGTGAAGAAACTTGATGATTACGTGATTATGTGGAGTACATGTGTTGTAAATGGGTGTTCTAGTTACCAAGCTATATTTATTACCTTGGTGTTATGTTGGTCAGCTGAGGAGATTAGAGTTGGCTGATGCATAATAATGAACGTCATCAAGCTGGAAGACGACGACAGCAACAACAACAACAGCAACAACAACAACAGCAACAACAACAACAGCAACAACAACAACAGCAACAACAACAACAGCAACAACACGTGAGGTCAGCAATTGATTTTTTTCTTCCTTCGTTCCTTTTAGTCACTTCGAAGTCAAGAACATAAGCACATGATTTAGAGAGAAAAAAACACAAGGCGTGATGACAATTCTATTCTGGCAAAAAACTACGTACGTTGGTTTCCCCCATCCCTTTGGCATCGTCGCGAGACTACAATTGTGTAAAAAAAAAAGATGGGATGAAAGAACAGAATTTGGCCGTAATAATAATAATTTATATAGTAGTTGGTTTGTAAATGCTCCCCGAAAAAAAGCAAGACACATAAAAACGTGCAGAAACGACAGGCGAAATTTTCGTTGGAACTCGTGCACGTTAACATGAGCGCCTCTTGTTGGAAAAAAAAGCGAGAGTGTAGACATAATATGCTTATGTCCCGCGCGCACACTCTCCCTTACCCCCGGTATTTGTGGAAAAACAAAAAAAGCGAGTGTGAGAAAGAGTAAAACTCGCGTCTATAAGGAAAAAAAAGAAAGTCAAACTAGTTGACTTTCTCTTGGGCCGCATCGAGCAACCGGCAATCGGTTGAAGAAAGAAGAAGAAGAAGAAGATCAAAAAAGCAATTGGAACGAAGGTGGGTGGAAATAAGACAGGAATCGAAAAATAAGCATAAAAGCACGAGAAATATACACCTTGGGGTAAGGGAGGCGGGGATGGAGAGAAGACTTGGGACCCAACGCAGCACTTGCGTGGTGTCGTCAACAAAAAAAAGCAAAGTTACGCACTGCGAGTTGCCTTAGAAAACAACTCCGCGACCCAGCCTTAAGAAAACGCCAGAGGAAAAAACAAAACCGATAAAATGCAAAAAAGAACCCGGGAAATGATATACCCGGGTTTCATGGTGGGTAGGGTATCCTGAGGCATAATGAATTTTGCCCATGTATAATGTTAATGAGGTAAAAAGTCATTCTCTCACTCATTGACAATGAATGCCTAGTAGACATATGTTGCAGTTCTGCCCAAAGAAGGCTTAGTAGAGTATCCTTTGTCAGGCTCGCCGGATCTGGGCGCCCATCTGACGTCTTCTGGGCCATATCGGCGACTGAACTGCACATCGTTGGGGTCGAAGCTAGGCTGGCGTCCAATTTCTCCGTAGAGCTTGGGTCTTCCAGAACGTCCGCGATCTTCGGAGCCACGAACGGGCGACACTGTACGGTACGACTCGTTGCGGCTCGGCATGGATGGGCGCGGCGCCGTCTTGTAGGAAGTGGTGGGCTCTACCGGACGGTTAGCGCCAATCGGGGGTTTGCCGATTGGCGATGGCGATGGCGACCGTTGGTAGCGTGATGGTTCGCGCGGCACGTGACGAGCGGCGGTTGGAATTTCTTCCGGGCGGACAGAGACACCACCTCCACTGACCGGGTAATAGTAAACCTTCTTGGTGCTGCTGGGCGTAGTCTGCTGTACCGGTGGGATGGTAGGGAAGGCATCTCTTTCGGGGTTGACGTATTGCTCAGAAGTAGTGGTTTCGCGTAGACCAGAAGATCGAGGCGCAGCGGACTCCTTCCTGCGCGAGGACGATGGGTGGGGCATCGTCGATGAGCGGTGGAAAGCCGGTGGTGCCGGGGGCGGTGAAGTCTCAGTACGTCGTGGTAGTCGTTCGGTGTAGGAACGCTGCGGGATTCCACGTCCAAGCTCAATGGGTGACGATGTCGAGTGCTTGAACATAGGAGGGCGCCTCTCTTCAGTGCGCCTCTCCTCAGCCCAATCTACGACCTCGGGAATACCGCGATCGGTTCGATCGGTTTCGCGACGCGACATTGAAGGGCGGTCCTTGTTGGGCCTGGCAGAAGACCTACGTACGGGAGCCTCAGCGCGAGAAGACTCGCGGCGGGAAGAGCGGGGCTCGGCGGCATAGTAATCGCGCGAGGATGCTCTAGCAGGCATAGGGCGAGATGACGTTATCTCCTCTTCAACCTGCGCGCGCGACTTGTGCTGGTAGCGAAGTGCCTCCTCAGCCTGTACGCTCATCTTACGGTGAGTGGGAAGAGTGGTGTGGCGTGCCTCTTCGTAGGATCGGCGCTCTTCAGCAGCCTTGCGACGAGCATCTTCTTCAGTGCGAATCTTGTATCCCGATTCGTGGCGCGCCTTCTCATCGGCTGATGATTCACTCTCAGCAGATGCGAATTTGCGGTCGCTGCGGACCTCCTTGGCACGTGGCTTTTCACGTTCTGATCGACCACGGTCTTCCTTGGCATATCTGCTGCTTTTTGAAGACTCTTTTTCACGGCTGGATCGGGGTGGCGCAGTAGGCTTAGGTGTGTAAGCTTGGTGGTGGGAGCGTTCACGCTCACGCTCACGCTCCTGATAACGGCTGGCATCGTCACGCGACGATTGAGGTGCGCGGTACTCGGTGGCGTATCGCGTGGGACCATTTGCGGTAAAAGACGAACCACCAGGTGTTGGGACGTCGAAGCGCGCAGTCCTGTCGCGTGGCGCAGCGGCTTGTCTTGCGGCCTTTTCCTTGCGCAGCTTCTCAAGCTCGAGGACTGCGTGGTAGTGAGCCCGCTTTTCGTCGTCGATGAGACATTCGTAGGCTTGCTGGATGCGGTGAAACTCCTCCTGCTTCTGCTCCTTCAATGCGGGGTCTGTGACTTTATCGGGATGGCACTTGAGTACCAGTTTGCGGTATGTGGACTTGATGATCGCGGCGGTGGCACTCCTGTCGAGGCCGAGGGCCTTGTAGTGGTCGGGCGTGGGATCCAAGTCCATGGTGGTTTGTGTGTGTGTAAATGGGAGGCGGGGGGGTTGGAGGGGGGAATAGTGCTAATCGATTGCGCGGTGGGGCTTCGCGTATACTTTATAGAGAGCCCGTCGAAGCGGTAGGGCAACTGTTGGGCTGGCACAGGCACGGGGAAAAAGTCAATGCAGCCAATGCCTGTGGCGGAGCTGGGATGGATGGGATGGACGGCGTGGCTGGTATGTATACGCAGATAGGCAGCGCCACAATTTAGGGGATAGGTAGCGAGAGAGAGGCCCGGAAGGCGCTTGGTGGCGAAGGGCTTTAAGGAGAGTCGGGTATGTGTTGCGTGGTGCGTGGTGCTTGGGTGGTGAGAGCGGAAGACGGACAGCGGACAGCGGACGGCGAACGTGTCTGGGCAAGGGGGGATGACGAGGATGGCTGGGCCAGGTTACTTTCGCTGACCTAAGGAAGAGTGGACCGAGCCGCGAACACAGACGCTCGCATCGAAGACCGCAGAAGGTCGTAGTGATGGCGAAAAAAAGGCGGATTAAACAAGCCTGACAAAGAAAGTGTGTGTGCTTAGGACGCCAGTAGTGAGGCTGTGTTGTCTTGTTTTCTTTTACTTTTTCCTCTCTTTGCGCCGCAACAATGCGTTCGATTAGCTGCCTTGAGGATGCCCGGCAGCGCTGCTCTACGGGTGCGGAATATGCGGTGTGGATGCTGCGACGTCACCGTTTCAGCGACGCCAATATGCTACTATGCCAATAAAATGCGGCGGGCAATGGTTGGCATCGATCGCACGCCGTCGTGGGTGATGATGGCGAGGAAGAAGGGGAGAGTCACCAAAAAAAAACAGGGCAGTCGAGGGAGGATGCGGACAGACGGACAGCAGTATGGTCAAATCAGTCAGCCAGCCCGCAAGCAGCTGGGGCGTTGCGGTTTACTATAACGCTGCGCCAGGATTGATGAGTAGGCCGGCTCTAGGAGCCCCCCCTGGCGATGCTGCGGCTGGTGTGTATTGCCTCGCGCAAGCATGACTGGCTTACCCAACTTCGCACGGGTGGTAGTGGTCCTCTACTCAGGGCTGAAGGCTGTCACGGCACCGCGTGCTTTCGGCTTCCGTCCGCCTTCTCCTACACCTAGACCAGGCCCTTCCGTGGGGCCATGCCATCGCATCGCGCAAGCCGCCGCCGCCGCTTCACATGAGCATGCTGCACGTCGCATCGGTCACGGCGCCTACGAAACATCCAGTCCAATCACGCCTACCAGCGGCCACATGGTCGTTTGAGACTTGGGGCTCCATTGCATCTGATAGGAGTATTCCCCTCAGCCGGCATGACTTGCGAGGCCCAGAAAGCGACCCAGAACGGTCAGCATCCCCGCTGAAGACACTTTGCAACACACAGCGAATCCACGCCGCCGTCCTGGTCACAGATGGAGCACTCTGCAACCGAAGGCACACGGCCGGCTCCCCGTCACGCCCAACACCCAACCAGACCTGTCTTCGGCCTGACCAGCCCTCTGAGACAGCCTGATGCCGAACGCTCAACCACCCGTCACCAGGTCTTGGTCGCCCTAGGGCACCATGGCATGGCATGACTGCGCTGCGCTGCGCATCCTCCGCATCGCAGCTGGCTCGTGGAGGGGGCCCCCCGGTGGGCCGTCAAAACTCGGGTCAGGGCACGGCGCTTGCGTCGCCAGGCTGACGATTTTTTGTCCCATGTGAGATTTGTTCCCACTCGATCCGTCCCGAATTGGCACATGTTAGGCCCTGGCGTGGTTGGACGATAAGATACGCCTATGCGGGGTGAGGCGGGGCTCTTCTGCGTGTCACGCCCAATAATGACATATCCTACCCACGGGCTCCTGGCGAAGCAGGTCCCTCTACGTGGTCCTCCACTATTGCGCAGCACAACTGGCGACGAACATGTCTTGTGCACACGAGAGAACAGGTGCTGGCCACCAGAAATGATATCATGTCCGACAGGTACGCTGCACTGCACATGTCATCCCACATCAGCCACCTCATTCACTCCTCGTCTGGCAACTTCCATACGGGCACTTGAACATCGACAACGATCGGCTTATGGTGCCCGGTAGGCTTTCCAGCAATCCTTGGGCCCAGGTATGCTGCGTTGACCACTGTCGTCGTTGCAATACGCGCCGTCTCTGCACCCCCAAAAGCCCGACCCGTCCTGCATCCATCATTGAGACATGCATGTCCTGCATTCCTCAAATTTTTACTATGGTTCTCTCCTCTCCACCACGCCTCATTATTCTCAAGGGCAATACCAGTGAGGCTTGACGTCGGGACAAGGTTCCCATCACCGGATGGGGGCTGACGCCATGTAACATCCGGCGCAGGAGATGCAGCAGCCTGGCTTCTCACAGTACCCTCTTGCATCGAGTCAGGCATACCTTGACGTGGCAGCCCTGTATCGCAGCCCAAGTCGCGCCCTGCTCTTGACTTGATGGTCAAGTCAACTAAGGACAATTTGTTACTAGTTCTTCCTGGATCGCTCCAGAATTCTACGCTTTGCACTAGGCTACCACTATCGCTCTGCGTGGCTTGGTCCAAGGGCTGAGTCCTCCACCGTACTGTCTCGACACCTCGTCCTCTATGGATATGGCCGCAGATGCTCAACTTGGGGCGGATCTTCGACAATCTTCGTAACAAAGCTGGGCACCCTTCTCTGCCGTCTCTTGAAGCCTCTGCCGATCTATCGCAATGGCCTTTTGGCGGTGTATGAGTCACGACAATGTCTACCCCCTCTGGAATCTTATTCCATAGATCTTCAGCCTCCTCTACTCGGTATTGGAAGGCCCAATTCGCTTGCTGGGGCGTATACGGACTACCGAATACCGTGAACCGTGTTCCCGGTCCGTTTGGTGAGGTAAGCTTGACCGTAGTAGTGGTATGCTCAAGGTACGTAATCGACTTTGACTCGACCAACAATTTTTTGCACGCCGTGGGGTCTTGGTCGCCAGGCCATTTCCACAAGCCCTTGTTTTTGTTGAAAAACGGTGCATCGAGCGTGATTTCGTGATTGCCTGCTCAGGAAGGAACAAGAGAAAAAAACTCATCAGCCCCACCAACCATTTCAATCCAGATAGGAATTTGTAAATTACCGGCAACCACAATTTTTGCTTCAAAATCTTGCTTCTCTACCCATTCCACAGCTTTTTTCAATTCGCTATAGCTCCCTTGATTTGTCAAGTCGCCGGCGTGAATGAGCACGTCACCTCGAGGCAGCTTGGGTGTCTGGTTATGCGTATCCGATACGCACACTATGCGCGTTTTGCGCATGCATGGTGTTGAAACGGGTGCGGGCATTGCTTGGACACGTGTGGGGGGTTGCAGAGGAGGGGTTGTGGTTCGGGTGGGCACCAACCAACTACACCTCACCAAGCTAATCCCTCACCGACATTAGAAAGGCGAAAAAAAACTTAGACATTCCAGCCAATAGGGCTAGAATGCAATATAGGAGAGAAAGTAGACGTGGTGAAAGAAGAGGGAAAGAGAGTTGGAAATCAAGATCATGGGTTGTGCATACGTCATAGCCTTTTACACCCTCTTCCCCAATTCTAGACCCCGTGGTACCTGACATCCCCCCCCCTCTTCAGCCTCACGAGTCTTGCAAACAGCAGTGGCATCATATTGCTTCTTCCCGCCCGCAGTCCCTGAAGTGATGGACAGGCACACCCGTCTGTGGCAAACGGGCAAAAGTCCCTTTGTGATCGTCCTGGTCTATCTTTCTCCGGACACGAGGTGAGGGAGGGGAGGGGCTGTATTTGCTTGTTGTCGCCGCACCTCGGCCTGTTGACCCTTTTTTTCTCTCTTTCGCCACCGCCATCCCTCCACGATGGCGCCAAGGCCTTCGAGTAACTTGCCGCATGCTGCCCGCTGTCAAGTTGTTTGGTTCAGGGTGAGATGCAAGTCATTAGCTTTCCTTTTCCTTTTTTTTTACGGCAGATGTGGAAGGAGGCGTGTGCATGCGTATGGTGATCTTTGGTGGATGTAGACTAGTGTAGTCTGTTTCAGAAAATGGGCTGTAACGTCACGTGTGGGGCTGTAAAGATGTGGGTATAAGGGGTTACAGGAGGATAGTGATTATTGGTTTGTAGTCTAGCATTGACAGTACCTCTGGGGGTGCTGGGAACTTTACTCCTTTTCAGGAGTTAGTGTAGAATACTTTATGGAACGGGAAAGGGGCCTTTGTAGGATGTAGAGCATTGTGTTGTATGCAAGAGAATAAGATATACTGCAAAGACTTGAAGAGTTCATTGTCGATGAGGTAGTTGTATGGACATAGGAGTAGCTGTCTTTGCTTTGATAATTGAAATCATTAGACACAGGATTTTGAATCATACAATACAAAAGAAATGGTTAAGTACATCAAGAATAAATCACGTCTCTGAATTCCTTTCAGAAACATAACCAAGGACGATGTATGAAAAAAGGTATCATCTTACTTGTCATGAAGCCATTGTATCTTAAATGTGGCGAGCATACATCTTCTCCACTCAGCAACGCATCTTAGCTCATCACTATTAGCAAAAGCAAGTCTGGTAGTAATGCTTCTAGAAGCACACCTATGTCACTTCGAAGGGCTTACAAACCGCTAACTAAATAAGCATACCAATAACACATTATCGATCACACTAGCAGAAATGAAACTGCTAGATTACCTTTTGAGGTGTTTCTAGACGGACTATATGCCTCTAAACATTAAAACCACGTAGCGTCGTTGAACAAAGAGAAATTAGCATTATTGATGTAGACGAAGATATCATACGTTTACAAATGCTGTCAACCTTGTGTCATCAGACAAGCAAGGACGCAAGTTTCTGGTCGTCAAGTCAGAGAAAGCGGTTTCTTTCCTTGTAGAACTTACTTTCGATGAATTCTGTGCTTTTTTTCCTTACAGAAATACTGCATAACACTCCTCGAATGCTACTAAGAAAGTCTCTAGGCTGATACAATAAGTTCCGGTATACGCCTTACCTAACCATCTTTCATCGCGTTTTAACGCGATATCAGAGCCATGTTTATCTAAGAGTGCGAACAGGCTCTCCTATGGTTTAGACAGCGTTTTATTCTATGTAAAACCCTGTGATTGGCAAAGTCCACATCATGATTGGCACTAAAGGCGACCCACCCACTTTGCAAAGGGCAAAGTACCACTCAAGTCAGGCTAAGCAATCACTTTCACCCTCACGTCAGCTTGAAGAAAGAGTGAATAGCTATACGTGGAGGGGTTCGGCCCAAAAAGGGCAGTCGCGTGGTGAGAAAAGCTGGTCAGACCTTCTTGCCTTGCTCACCTTCTCCCAGGTTCTCAGTATCCCATCAAAACTTCCACCGTGGCATGTATTCAATTTTACTCGCTCGATTTTGCGCGGCGAGTTATAGCATCATTCGAAATCCATATATTCTTTCACTGTCGAACAGGATCGATCGTTTTCCAGATTGAGCAAATATCTCGTGCGGACAAGTAGGTCTGCAATCGCGCATCGGCTTGACTGACGAGTATCCCAGCATTCTCACCTTTTCAGAGTCCCACTCAGAGACATCGCGCCGTATCTTACTTATCACCGACTTCCCACTGCATTCTACGACCACATAAAACAGACGCTCAAAGATGAATCCGACCAACAGCAACACGAATAACCTGGAACATCTATTATACGGCAACGATGCTCCCACCGTTACCCCTTCCACACCAACGCAACCGAGACCAATCCGGCCTATTACCACAATCATGCCTGTGCTAGACAGGACCATATACAATGAAGCCGAAGAGACGGAAGGTAGCGAGAGAACACTCGAATACGTCCGAGTCCAGCTCCAGGCTCTGAGATACCTAGAATGCTACCCATCAGACACGCTCAGCGGGCATCAAGCATGCGAGTGGACGCAAATGATCTCGCCATCGAATTTCAAGCCAACAGCGCAAGAAGCACTGCGTCTATGCTACTACCTGCGCTCCAAAGACTTCAATACCTATGCCAAGGTCAAGCGCGGATACATGAACTTATACGTTGCAGACCAGGAGTCCGACATGCGGGGTCCACACGTCGACGTGCTGTATTGGAAGCAGGATGTCGGAACCAACGAAATTAGATATCAGTGTTCACCCAGGACACCAGGGCCAGTAGTGGTAGTAGGGGGAGGAGGAGGAGGAGGAGGAGGAGGAGGAGGAGGAGGCAGACGCAACGCTATTGCGACGACGCTATCGCTACATAGCGCAGAAGGTCGCTCGCTTTACATCCACTTCTACAGTAGCCATGACGAGCAACGAATGATAGAGCGACAGATGGCAGGGCCGCGAAGGGGAGAAGACCGGCGTACGCTAAATAGCCTTACGACTCTCGCGGCTGCAGCAGAAATCCGCTTGCAGAACTTGGTCAATCTTGAGAATCCTGATCTGGGGTAAAGTAGCCTCTTGTTTCTTGACACATATCCGGGCAGTATATACTAAAAGATTAAACAGTGAAATCGAAGTCACGCTTATGCAGCTTGAGGAATACCGCGCACTAATGCGTGGGGAGTAGTACATCCACACAAGTCGGGTGCCACTTGGAGACGTTCTAAGTGTAGTGTGGAATAGATGGAGAACACAAGTACGCGAGTTGAGGCGCCAACGCGCACTCTGGGGGATTCCCATGGGTACACGTCGCGCGAGTATTTGATAGAGTACTAGCTTTTGGATGGATGGGGGGCGCTTGACTGCGTTTTTTCTTGGGAGAGAATGTCCCTTTTTTTCGGGGATTGAATCTTTTTTTCACCTCGGGTATTGTATGTACCGCTGATAGGCAAATGGATATGCAGATGGTAGTTTGTTGCACCGCGGTACTGGGTAGTAGCGTAAGAAGCTACCGAGGCTAATGACAACGGAAATAGGCATGTGGATGATAATGATACGTATAGTGACGCTAGGCGGGCCACAAAAGGGCTGCTTGCCGTGTATTAGAAAACAAGATATACAGTAGTGATGCTTGCCTGTGCTTGGCGCGCATGGAAATCAAGTTTTCTAGAAGGAAACTTGCTTCCTTTGCCCCCCTTAGCAGGAATGAGCACGTGTACACAAAAGTATCGGAAGCCAGTGCATCTGGATCCATTATTAGTTGAGCGCGGATTACGAAAGGGTGGACGGTGCATGACAACACCGGAAAAGCTCCGATAGCGATGCGTGTCGTTGTGTTATGCATCGGGACGCCTGACTAGTCAGCAATCACCAAGTTTATATATATATAAGTATGTAGGTATACACGGGTAGAGTCATGTTGCTGACACAGTGTGTTTTTTTATTAAGGGGGAATCCTGCGTGCTCAAGGGTATCTGTGGTCAATAAAGCGTGGCGCGTTGTTAATCAAGCTGTTGTTTGGGAAAGGGCAGATGCAAGACGCAAGACACGGATGCTCGCAATATCAGCCTTGGCGACCATCTATACCCGGCACGGACGCATAGCGGACCGCTGTCTGCAGCCCCAACACGGACCCGATTACCAATGATACGATGAACCAAATTGCCTGGCACGGAGGGCGTTGACCTGCATGTTGAACCCAGCGCTGGGAAATTGAGCTCACAGACACACTCCTTTGCAGAACGGTTTGCGGGGAAAGACAATGGGACGTTTTGGCCCATGGGACAGAGAGGGCTTTGGCAGCAATGGGCATGGCAAAGGACGCAGGAAAAGTCGACAAAATAAAAGCAGGGCAAGGCAGAGACAAAGGATGGAATAAGAGGTTGGTCGGTATATCGATGCAAGTATGCGCTAGGTGCAGCGGCGCACGTAGATCAGTTGGCCAAGCGAGAGGTAATCGGGTGTGCGCGACGCGCTCACGACGCGGGGGGCCCGTCCGGTGCATCCGGCAGCTATGGTGATGGGAAAAAAATGAAGAAGGATGGATGTTTTTTTTGCGTTTGCAAAGATGTTGTGGGTGTGTGGGTGTGTGGATGGAGATGAGGCTAGCAAGGCAGAAAGATAGGGATTTGCCGTTTGCAGGCTGCTGCTGCTGTGGTGAGCAGCGACGATGCAGGGCTTACTACTGGCTGGGAGCCTTGTCAGCGACTCCCGCCGAGCTGGAACGGATGACTGGGTGGAGTTTGAGAAGGAGGCAAGTAGGTCAGCAGCGCGGGTGTCGAGGGTTGAGGGGTTGAGGGGGTGTGGCAGAGTTTGGGGTGTGAGTGCTGGACGATGGGGTGATGGAGAGTGGGTGGTGAAGGGCGGATGGTGGATAGAGAAGCGGAAGGTGGTGGTGAGGCGAGGGCAGGCGCGTTGGGGCGGTGATGGAACCGGGCTAGGGCGGCGCAGAGGCCACCTTGTCACAGACAGGCTGATAGAAGGCGGCGGCAGAGACACGAGCACACGCAACAGGACGACAGCGCGGCGCAGAGAGGCAGCGTGGGCGTCGCGATAGTTTGTCTCGCAGCGCATGCGAGCAAGACGCGCTCGTCGGCGCCGTTGGAGGTCGCGAAAAATTTCCTCTACTCCCTGAAACGGGACGCACGGGCCCGCACACTAGCCCGTTCCTGGTGGTGATCCAGCCTACTTAATGACCTGTTCATTCTCTTAGATAGGCCCGCAGCCCACCTTCTCCGACGCGCTCGCGGCACCGCATCGAGTTACCATCCCGTCACGTGACAACTCCAGTGCTGCGCCCACAGCACCCCCCGCCACAGAGGCTTGTGTGTGTGCCTTTGTGTTTGCGTGTGCACCTGGGGCGCCTTCGATGGCACTCGCCTGCGGGCGCATAGTAGTAATTTCTAATCCCTTTGGCCGCCCGCCCATAGCAGCCAGACCCACCCGCTGGTCACGATGAGGTTTGTCGCATATCCCACGGCTGCTGCATGCATGTCGCGCTAACCCTGCCATAGTGCCACCAGATTGGACCGTCTCGTCACGTAAGTGCACCCGACTCCAGCACAGCACATGGCTTTGCACTGCATCCCGACACGCCAGAAAGAACAAAAATACCTGCCATGCCATGCCCCTCGCACACCATGCCGTGCCATGCATCCCCCCCCAGCATGGCATTGCCCCTCTCGTCCCCTCTGACCCACCCTTGTCGCATGCTCGCTAACCCACGCCAAGGCTCCTCGAGACGGGCAGCACAGCATTGATCCGGAACACAGCAGCCGACCAACTTGCTGACGTCCAGAAACAACATCCCGATGAACTATTCAACCTCCTCACCCGCGTCATCCCTTACCTGCGCTCAAAGAGCTGGGAGACTCGAGTCGCTGCCGCCAAGGCCATTGGCGGCATTGCCGCTAACGCCGACAAGTTTGATCCCAATGCTGACGATGACGATGCCGATGAATCCAGCAAACCCGGCGTCAAGTCCGAGTCAAATCACAATGTCAAGTCCGAAGACAGCAATGGCGCCGTCAAGAAGGAAGAAAACGGCGACGCTGCCTTGCCGCCTCTCTCCCACGGACTCGATCTAGCGACCCTCGACCTCCCCTCCATCCTCAAGTTTGGTAAAGTCCTGGCTTCCTCTGGTGCAAAGGAGCATGACTACAAGCTGGCTGCCATGGACCCCGCCGAGCGTTTGGAGTACCAGAAGAGCACCCTCCTCAAGCGCCTTGGCTTTGAGGGTCCATGGACCGAGGACCTATCACCACCCCACGAAATCATGCCTCAAACACCGGGGCCCAAGACACCTGCACCAAATCGCATCGATACGAATGTTCCACGTGCCGACAGCTCAAATCTAGCCTCTTCTCCACCTCCTGCCTTGGCAACACCCAACGGCCAGGGACTAAGTAAAAGGCAACAAAATGCCCTCAAACGCAAGCAAAAAAAGAACGCTGCGGGAGGTGCTAACAAGGTCCAAATCGTTGATTTTAACGCAAACTCACGCAAAGATTCACAATCAGAAACAGTAGAAACCCCCAGTCGCCCACATCCAATTGCCCTTAAGCTTGAGAAGAACGAGAACGGCGACGAAGGCGACAGTGGTGTAAATGACTACTTTTCGCTCGAGCGCAACGGCGGCGATGATGACGCCAAGTTTGTCAAGGAGTTCAAGGGCGCGCCCGTACCCGAAAAGTCGTCGTTTCAGGCCGAGGCTGAGGAGGCTGGGCTAGAATGGCCATTCGAACGTGTGTGTTCGTATCTTGCTGTCGAACTTTTTGACTTCACCTGGGAGGTCCGTCATGGGGCTGCCATGGGTCTTCGAGAAATCCTCCGTGTGCACGGCGCCGGCGCCGGAAGGCGGAAAGGGCTCTCTCGAGCCGAGAATGATCAGCTCAATCAACAATGGCTCAACGACCTGGCGTGCCGCATGATCTGCATCTTCATGCTCGATCGCTTTGCAGATTTCACTGGTGATAATGTCATTGCACCAATACGTGAAACTGCAGGACAAGCACTCGGCTCCTTGCTGCAATACATGACTGGCGACAATGTGCTGGCAACCTTCAGAGTCCTCAATCGCCTAATCATGAATCAGGACTTGCCTGTTGACACCAACCCTCTCAGTGCACCCTGGGCCCTTTGTCAGGGTGGTATGATTGGTTTGCGATACCTTGTCGCTGTGCGAAACGATCTGCTCCTTCAAGATGGTACTCTGATGGATGGTGTGCTCGCTGCAGTCATCAATGGCTTGAGTAATGACGATGATGATGTTCGAGCCATTAGTGCCGCAACGCTAATTCCCGTCGTAAAGGAATTCATCGAGATGCGGCCCAAGGCACTCGAAGGATTGATGAATGTCGTCTGGTCATGTCTCTCCAGCTTGCAGGATGATCTTAGTGCTAGTACCGGTTTCATCATGGACTTGCTGGCTAAGCTCTGCGGTTTCCCTCAAGTGCTCGAGGCAATGCAAGCAAACGCTCGCCAAGACCCAAGCCAGTCATTCCATGAGCTCGTCCCTCGCCTCTTCCCCTTCCTACGACATACCATTACCAGTGTTCGTGCGGCTGTGTTGCGTGCGCTAATCACATTCCTCAATATTCAAAGCCAGGACTCCGATGGTTGGATAGACAGCAAGGCGTTGCAATTGATATTCCAGAACATCTTGCTCGAGCGCAATGAAGGTGTTCTGAAGCTTTCAATGCAGCTTTGGAATGCCGTGGTTGCAAGCTTGGGTAGTCAATTACCCAACCACCTGGAGCCCGTATTGGACGCCATTGTTCCCCTCACCCTTACACCCATCGGAGTCTCTCGCCATCCCATTTCCCTGGACAAGTCGCTTCTCATCAAACCTTCAGGACAAGCCATGGGACCACCACCGAATACCGAGACGAGCCGGAAATCGACACCGCCCGATGGCGCCGAACCAGCTCAAAAGAGAAGAAAGAAGTCCCGCCCAGGAAAAGACGACATGGCAATACCAGCACCATCCACTCAATCTCACAACGTCGACGGACACATGATTACTGGAGATCTGGAACTCATTGGAGCAGATGTCATGATCAGATCCAGAACCTCCGCAGCCCAAGCTCTGGGAACAGCCATGGGTGCCTGGCCCGAAGAATCGCGACTTCAGGCTTTCAAGTCCAGGCTGGTAAGCCCCTTGTCCTCACCCAACTCCACGACTCAGTTAACGGCTGCCATCATTATCGAGGAGTTTGGAAAGAACCTGAAAACCAAGGACGCGTTGGCCGAGTTGTTCGTCCAACATCTGCTACCCATGGTGGAAGGAGAGAGGCCCCTAGCCTACGAGGATCTTGTGCCAAAACTCCAGATTGTTCGCACGCAGTGTTCTTCGTTGCTCCACATCTTCCAGGAAGCACACGTGCAGAACCTGCCGAACCTTTCAACTATCGTCCAAGGATTACCATTCACAAACAACTATGCTTTTGGAGTTGCTGACGCCGAAAAGCTGGTCACTGTGCAATACGAGAAGCTCAAGAAGGCCATGACACCTTCCTCTCGTATGATCGCTGCAGCGAACCTAGAGACGACACGCAAGGAAGTAGAAGCCAGCATCCAGGAAGCTAAGAATATCAAGGAAGAACGCGATATCCGAATCAAGGCCGCTGCTGCTGGCGCACTTGTGGCGCTTGACTCGCCTCCCAAGAAGCCATCACCACCTATCAAGGCTATGATGGATAGCATCAAGAAGGAGGAGAATGTGGAACTGCAAAAACGTTCTGCAGCTGCGGTTGCTGGTTACATTGTACATCTGGTCAATGGCAAGAGATCGGGTGTGGTAAACAAGGTTGTCGGCAACCTGGTCAAATTCTACTGCATGGAGACAGCAGAAACTCCCGAATTCGCTGGGCAATCACACATTGAAACCGGTATCCTGACACTTAAGAAAGACGAAGACGTGCGCGACCATCCAGATGCTGCTCGATTCGCAGAGGAGTCACGGGCTGCTCGAATCACCAAGCGTGGTGCACGCGAGGGCCTGGAACAGGTCGTTGAACGTTTCGGTGCCGAGGTTTTCGAAAAGGTGCCCATTCTGAAGGACCTGATTGAGCGGCCAATCAAGGAGGCATTCAGCGAACCGTCGCTGCCCCCGCAAATCTTCAACGAAGATGGCGTTTTTGGACAAGAAGTTGTCGATGGACTGTCGACTTTACGCGCTCTGGTAGGCAAGCTACATCCAAGCGTGAGAAGCTTTATCAAGGAGCTCCTTCCACTCATTGCCAGGGCTTTACAGAGCAAGCTGTACGTATTGCGATACGCAGCTGCTAAGTGTTTTGCGACCATTTGCAGCGTCATGTCGGTCGAGGGTATCACAATGCTTGTCGAGAGTGTGCTGCCAACTATTAGTGATGGTGGCAACGTGCATGCTCGCCAGGGAGCAATTGAGTGCATCTACCATCTCATTCACGTCATGGACGATGCAATCCTGCCATATGTCATCTTCCTTATCACTCCTGTCCTTGGACGAATGAGTGATTCAGACAACGACGTCCGATTACTCGCCACAACCAGCTTCGCGACACTGGTCAAACTCGTACCACTCGAGTCGGGTATTCCCGATCCACCAGGTCTTCCAGACTCCCTGCTCAAAGGCCGAGACCGAGAGCGCAAGTTTGTTGCTCAAATGCTCGACGCCAAGAAGGTGGAGCCTTTTGAGATTCCTGTCGGCATCAAGGCAACGCTCCGTTCCTACCAACAAGACGGTGTCAATTGGCTGGCATTCCTTAATCGGTATAACCTCCACGGCATCCTCTGTGACGACATGGGGCTTGGTAAGACTCTGCAAACTCTTTGCATGGTGGCTAGCGACCATCACATGCGTGCTGACGAGTTTGCCAAATCTGGGGATCCAAACTTCCGTCGCCTACCGTCTCTCATCGTGTGCCCGCCCACCCTTTCTGGTCACTGGCAGCAGGAGATTCGCCAATATGCGCCGTTCCTTAGCTGTGTTGCTTACGTAGGCTCGCCACCCATCCGAAGTCAGTACAGGAACGAGCTTGACAAAGTAGACATTGTCATTACTTCCTACGACATTTGCCGCAACGACGCCGATATCCTCAAGCCCATCAACTGGAACTACTGCGTCCTAGACGAAGGACACTTGATCAAGAACTCAAAATCAAAGACAAGCCAAGCTGTCAAGCAGTTCCAATCGAATCACCGCCTCATCCTCTCCGGAACGCCAATTCAAAACAACGTTCTTGAGCTGTGGTCCTTGTTCGACTTCCTCATGCCAGGTTTCCTTGGTACCGAAAAGGTTTTCCAGGAGCGTTTTGCCAAACCCATTGCTGCATCTCGGTTTGCGAAGAGTTCGTCAAAGGAGCAAGAACGGGGTGCTTTGGCTATTGAGGCTCTTCACAAGCAAGTGCTGCCCTTCCTTCTTCGTCGTCTCAAGGAAGAGGTTCTGGATGATCTACCACCCAAGATTCTACAGAACTACTATTGTGATCTTTCCGAGCTGCAGCGCAACCTCTTTGACGACTTCACCAAGCGTCAAGGCAAGGAAATCCAGTCCAAGGCTGGCAATGCCGATCGTGAGAGCAAGCAACACATCTTCCAGGCTTTGCAGTACATGAAGAAACTTTGCAACTCGCCTTCGCTTGTTGTCAAGGGCCCCACCAACAAGGCGTACGAGTCAACTCAACAGTACCTCAAAAAGCACAACACTACGATTGACGATATTGCGCACGCACCCAAGCTCGGGGCTCTCAAGGATCTGCTTGTCGATTGTGGTATCGGAGCATCAGACGTTGTCAGCGATAAGTCAGCGAATGCGAACGGCGACTTACCCGAAGCCGTCTCCCAGCATCGCGCCCTCGTCTTCTGTCAAATGAAGGAGATGCTCGATATGGTGCAGCACAATGTGCTCGAGAAGTTGTTGCCATCTGTTCAGTTTATGCGCCTGGACGGTGGTGTTGAAGCCACCAAGCGACAAGAAATCGTCAACAAGTTCAACACAGATCCATCTTACGACGTCTTGCTTCTTACCACTAGTGTCGGTGGTCTCGGTCTCAATCTGACTGGTGCCGACACCGTCATCTTCGTCGAGCACGACTGGAACCCGCAAAAGGATATCCAAGCCATGGACCGCGCGCATCGTATTGGTCAAAAGAAGGTAGTCAACGTCTACCGCATTGTTACGCGCGGTACCCTGGAGGAGAAGATCCTAAAGTACGTATTTTACCTTTTTTTTTCCTGATACCACATGGTCACAAAACGCTAACCCTCGTGAACAGCCTCCAACGCTTCAAAATCGACGTCGCCTCGACGGTCGTCAACCAGCAAAACGCTGGTCTCCAGTCGATGCAAACAGATCAAATCCTCGATCTCTTCAACGTATCTGCCGATTCCAACGATCCCTCTGCTCTGCCTGCACCACCTTCCAACGCTAAAGACGACGGCACCGGCATCGACGAAAACGACGCCGTTGATGCCACGGGCGCGCTGCGAGAAAAGGGTAAAAAGGGCTTCTTGGATGAACTCGGTGATCTCTGGGATGAGAAGCAGTACGATGAAGAGTTTGATCTTGACGGTTTCCTGGGCAAGATGAAAGCTTAGTAGGTTTGAAATGGGCGATAAGCAAAACCTGGTAGTAGAACAGGGCAAGATGTTTTGAGTGTGTGTGTGTGTTTTGGAAGCAACAACTCTCTCTCTCTTTCTTGTTTTGTAACAGGAATTGAGGAAGGGAGGCGTTTCAACGGTTGTTTCCTTCTTTCTTCTTTTTCTTCTTTTTTTTGACGGTCTTATTGATTGTATGACGTAAGGGCTGGACGGACGGAAGGGGGTAGGAGGGCAGATGCGAGACCGGTTGCGTCGGATTCGTTTTTCTTTTTCTTTCTTTTTTTCAAGTCTCGGTTCTTTGTCCCGAGGGTATAAGGAGAGAAAGGAGAGATGTATGCGTGTTCGCCATATGTATGTGTGTGTGTATGTGTGTATTAGCATGGCGTTTTTTTTTGAGCGGGGCATTTTTTTGGGTCGTCGTTGGGGAGAGAGAGTGAGAAGTTTTAGGCGCTCCCCCCCTTCCCCCTTCCTGTTCTCTTTTTTTTGGTGGGATGGGGGGTGGGAGCGGGGGGGCAATGGGAATGTATGCATGTATGTAACTATGTATGTATCGAAGTAAGAAGGGCAGAAAGTTGGGTTATGTGTGTGTATGGAACAGTTGGGATATATGAAATGCTTTTGTTTTGGATGACGTCTTTGTGTTCTTTCTTCTTCTCACTATCTACTTGTGTGGGGTTTGGATGATGGAACACGACACACGTCGTTTGTCTCATATAACAAAGTCCGATTGCGATGGGCATCTCTGATGGAGCACTTGAACGGTTTCGTTTGCCGTTGGCGACGGAAGTTGCGACACCGGGGATATATATATATACGTGTACATGCTTTTCCTCGCTGGCCATGCCGTTTGGAACGTAATATAGGGTATATCGTGGGGAAACTGTCAGTTACAGAAATTTACGATGCTCGACTAGTATGTCTCCCGTGCTGTTTCCTTAGAGCGTTGGGGGGAGGACGTGTGAGTTTGCATATTGCATGAAAAGATACCCGGGGAAAGATGATTCAGAAGTCCTTTGGTTACAGTTCCGAAACAAGTGTTTTACATGTGCAGAGAAACAGCAGCCGAGGTGTATGGGTAAATGAAAGTCTGGTTGGGTACGCCTTTGGGTCCTAAGGTCACAACATGTTCACTGTGTGAAGGGGGCGTTTCCGATTAACAGTTGTAGCCTCAAAGCAAAGGTCTCTTGAAACCTAAAGATATACATAGCAGCTGTAAGATTCTGGCTAATATAGATATTTTTTTTCTCATTTCATCCGGCATACCGCGGCCGCGCGTCATATAGGTGGGGATCCTGGAAGATGGTAGGAAAGGGGGACAGGAACCGGCACCAGGCTGTGGAGATTACATCTTCAAGAGAAAACATGGAGGGCTATTTTTTTCGGCTCCCATCTAGAATCTGGCATGTCCCTGCGAGTAGTAATGCCCTCGTCAACGATTGGGTTCCATTGGACTTGGACGTGGAGCTGCTGATGTCAGCAGGACCATTTCACACGGCACAAACTTGCTTCTGATAGGACGTCCTTCCAACTGGCGAGTAAGGTAGATCTCAGAGTAGTATCTTAGGGATCCTAGAAATAGCACGCGGCCGGCCAAAGAGAGAGAGAGAAAAAAAGAAGATCGGTCCGGGGGCTTCACTGGATCCAGGATGACTAGGAGTCAAGTCATGGCAAAAGAAAGAAAATGGCTGGAAACTGCAGGCTCTCCATGCCACATGGCGCTTCTCAAAGTCCTTAATGGATCCCAGGTTTGCCAATCGCAATTTGTTTCCTTGGCTTGTTTTAGTTGAATGGGTACGCTGGGTGCGCAAGGTCGAGCCTTAGAAGTCAATCGGGTTGTGCGACTAGCCACTGGCACAGGGTATGATCAATGGGAATGTTTGGAAGATCTCCATGTATCCGCTTGATGGTGGGGATATCCCGGGATAGTGTATCCATACCTCGAGTCTTGTCTGCCCATGGATTGTGAGAGGTATTCCTAGGTGTGATTCTCTAGGCTGGAACGCTGGTGACGTCATCGGGATCTGAACTCAGGGGAATGCTTTTTGGCAATTGATCCGTGGATGGCTCTTGGAAACCCCTGGGATTACGCACTCGTCCAATGTAGATAGTAATAATAAAAGGTGGATGCGCCCGGTGATCGCCATGCTCAGATGAGATCAGCAAGGGCCGAGTGAGATTCCGATACGTCGAATCTGGGTATTTGGAAACATGAGATCTCGACGGACTGACACTACGGATTCCAAGCGCAGGTTGAATGCAACGTAATGGTGGTGGGTGGGCCGAGAGTGGAGGTACGAAGTCGTTGTTTCAAGGCGGGCGATGATCGTTTGGTCAACGAAACTTTGGTGATGCCTGTAGTGTCAGTTAGTTGTGTCAAACGTGATGTCAGCGGAGAAGCGTAGGGAGGGAACAGGGCTTCAGATATGGAAGAGAGGATTTGCTTGTGTTGTGAGGCGAGCTGTTGGGTAAGACAAAAATCAAATGTCAACGGGTGTGTGAGACGCACAAGGCAAGTTGTGGGGCAGCCCCTGTTGATCAAGGACGCTTCAGGAGGGGCCTCCCGCTCATCGCGCACTGATCGCGTAGTGTAGGTGGTGTACTTACGTACTAGTTCTACTCCAAGTCTCGTTATCGCAGCACGGCACTGTTCTTTCCGCACGGTTCCGAGTTTGTTTGTACAAGTGCCGGTCGAAGCTTCTCCGAAGCGCCTGTGTAACTGTTGCCGAGATGCAACTGGCTCTAAGCGGCAAAAGAAATATACTAGGAATCTGACAGTCCTGGAGACATGTAGTAAGTATGGATGTTAACCGATGGGCTCTGGTTCCTCGCTGCTCTAGTAGTAAAGGGATAGAGTACCATCGTCACACATCTCTGTCAATGTGCCGTTGTTCTTGCGTTGCCCACGATTTGACTGTGCACAACACCATAAATGCGAATTCAATAAACCATTCCGTCCAGCCAAGTTGTTTTTGGGAGCCACCTCCGAAACCTTATTCAAAGAATCATACCCCTCATGCCAACATTGAGTGTTTTCTTTTTTGCTTTTCCTACACACATGGACGATCACTGTTGTTTCCTCAAGAAGTACAAATCTCTCTCCAAAAGTAGGCACGCCGTCACCACCGATAACCCAATAATCCAAATCGAAATGATTGATTTGGTAGTCAAAAAATCACCATCTCAATGTAGTGGTTTCGGTGCCTCGGCGGTAAGATAACAAGATACAATGCATGACGGCAGCGTATAACGCATCGAGTAAGCCACAAAGGCGAGGCTAAATTCAAGCTCGGCAGACCTCAAAAGATACAATATGATGGCCAAAAGTCCCACGATGGAAAGCAAATATCTCGTCCATCTTTCCAGCTTTACCAGGCTTAGTACTGCCACACTATGAAACTCTTTATTGCTTTCGTCGTTGCCCTTACTAGCTCAGTCCTGGCCGAGGGTGTACAGGCTCGGGTCCATGGAAACCATCAGTACTTGCCACAGCCCTTTGTCGAAGACAGCACAGCCTTGGGGATACGGTGCAGCAGATCCGTCGCTAGGGATACAGATAAAGAACACCGGGTAGTCACTGATGGAACCTGGTCGGGTGCCATTATCTTCAAAAAGCTTTGTGCGGGTAATTTTGTGTCTGTCACGGGGCGTTTTACAATTCCGATACCTAAGCACACTTGCACCTCGAACGACACAGAAAAGGGGTCCGCATGGGTGGGTATTAGTAATTATACCTATGGGTCCATGCTACAGGCTGGTGTTGACTGGGAGGTCGAGAGATCCGGCAATGTAACATACTCGGCATGGTACGAGTGGGTCCCTTACTTGACAACCTATCTGGACGATTTCGAGGTTCGAGGCGGGGATGTGATGCAAGTGGATATAGCGACTACAACGCCGACCACGGCGAATGTTCGATTGATCAATGTTAGCACTGGCAAGGATATCAGCATAGACGCGACGGCGGCTCCAGACAGTTTCCTGACTGGTGACAATGCAGAATGGGTCATGGAAGACTTTTCTGATGAAGGAAAGCTTCCGCCGCTGGCAGACTTTGGGGAGGTGGTGTTCACAAATGCCAGTGCCAAGACGAGCACTGGTTGGGTGGAGGACTTGGGGGGTGCTACGATTATCAACATGGTGCAGGATGGCAAGCTAGTTGTTGATACTCATATCCCTAGCCTATCGCAGATTGCAATCAAGTACGTCAAGTAAGAAGAGCTAACGGGCTGGCTGCGAGGGAAACGCATTGGATAGTGTCAGTGTTGAGGTCAAGGAGCAGCATGAAGGTACATAATGATAATCAAAGACCAATCACTATGTGGATGTGACCTATAAAGCAGAGTGGCGGTATTGAACATTAGTGAATCATCTGACCGCCTGATTTTGGCTGGAAAGGAGGACTAGGATATGGGTGTTGTGACAGGTCTAAAACGGCAGACTGTTGGCATGGAGAACCATACGATCGACATTGATTAAGTAGGTGTAGGTGACGGGGGGTGGAATGCAACGGGCAGGGGTGCGAGCACAGATGCTATTGCAGATGGCCAACCGGGATATTTTTAACTTTGATATTCTGGCTGAATGGAGGCGTGGGGCACGTGTTGTGAGAGCATCCGAGGCGGTCAGGGAGCCGACAACAAGCGTCGTTGGTTGGGGAGTGTCGATCCAGGCCAAAGGAATAAGAATGCCGGTGGGCAACGAGCAGTGGGAACGATGACGACAGCCGACGACAGCATCGCGAGGGTTTTTAGTGGTCTGGGCCTTGTTGAGAAAAAGATGAGGCCGAGATGAGCTGGGAGCAGCGAGGGGGACGGTGACAGAGTAAGTAAGACCCGAACGGGGGATGGAGCTGTGGCGCTAGGCCAAATACAGCGACGCCCCAAGGCTTAATTTCCACTGGCTTGGCAAGGCGGCGAAGCAGTTCCGTTCATCCACACACGCACACACAAGCCAATGCATGTGCACACACGCCCACACGCCCACACGCCCACCGCTGCACGTCTGAGGAGAGTGCATCGCCGCCAGCAACAGGTGAGACGTGTGTGGGTATTTACTTACTATGTGGGTGTGTGCAGCGCACGACCAAAGGAGCTGACGACGCGGTCCACCGCTGCGAGGGCGCCGTGGGAAAAGTGTTTGCAAACAAAAAGAAAATCGCTGACACACCCTGCAGACTCTGCAACGCTGACACCTTGGCCGTGCCGACTATTTCGGGATCGTCATAGCCATTTTCCCAGGCGCGCAATGTTGATGGTGATGGTGATGGCGCGTGGAGACTGGTGCCAGAGCCAGGGCCAGAGCCAGTGCCGTATCGCAGTAGCAGTGGAGGGGTTGCGTTCAACGGGCAGCCCGATAAGACGTTTCTCCTGAGCAAGCTGAGCATTCCCTGCTGCGATCGCCAGCCAGCGCCAGCGCACGACTCGAATGGGTGCCAGCGGGTGCGAATTGACGCCTCGTCTCCCGCTTCAGGGCGTCTCGACGCCGATTCATTTAGCCAACACGAGAGCCACGGCCGCTATTAGCAGGCAACCTGCCCATGTCGTCTTAGCATCAGGCACGTCCGCCCTGCCACTGGCCAGCCGAGCGCCGGGGGACCACTTGGGACCTGCGTTAGTCCTGACATCCGCTGGACCACTTGCATGGCCTCGACGTCTCCGCCCCTGTCGCCTGTCCTGTCCACCCCCCCTTTCAGTGGCCACATGTTTCCGGCCCGCGCTACGACGCTTTGCAATCTCCCTTTGCTACATAAGCTGATGAAGTGCTCGCCCTTCAACTTTTCTTCTCCACTTCACAGCCAACTTTCGAGCATCAAGTCCCTGACCTTCGAGTCGTCCATTCGTTGTCCTCAACCTAATACTATCCTTAATAATTCAATCTCGCCAACTCTCTTCCAACCTCTCCCACCAACCACTTCATCTTTTACTTTTCAAGTTCTAATACCCAACAATCAAAATGCGTTACACCATTGCCATCGCTGCCTTCGCCGGCCTCGCTGCCGCTGCCCCCAGCTACAACGCCTACCCAGCCTACCCTGAGGTTCCGGCTCCCGCTCCCTCATCCGAGCCTTGCTCCACTGAGGTTCCTCACCCCGCTACCTCGGTCCCCGCCTACCCGGCTGAGACCCCCAGCCTTCCTCCTACCTACCCGGCTGAGACCCCCAGCCTTCCTCCCACCTACCCTGCGGAGACTCCCAGCCAGCCTCCCAAGTACCCGGCTGAGACCCCCAAGGTCCCCGTTCCCCAGCAGAGCCAGCCTCCTACCTACCCTGCCGAGACCCCCAAGGTTCCCGTTCCTCAGCAGAGCTACCCCGCTGAGACCCCCAAGGTCCCCGTTCCTCAGCAGAGCCAGCCTCCCAAGTACCCTGCCGAGACCCCCAAGGTCCCCAGCCCTGACACCACCTCTTGCTTGAGCTCCACTACCATCACCGTCACCGTCCCCTACCCCACCGGTACTGGTGTTCCTCCTTCTCCCTACGTTCCTGGCAAGCCTTCTGTCCCTGTTGCTCCTTACCCATCCAGCCCAGCTGGCGGTGCTCCCTACCCATCCGTCCCTGCCGGTACCGGTGTTCCCCCTGCCGCTGGCACTGGATACCCCACCAAGACCGGTGGCTACGTCAAGCCTTCCGCTCCTCCTGAGTTCAGCGGTGCCGCCTCCGCTCTCAACGTCGGTGGCTTCGTTGCTGGTGTTGGTGCTTTCGCTGCTTTCTTCTTGTAAATGTCATCTTCTTCAATCGAGCTTGCTACTTAGTAGGCTATGACTTTACATGAGTGCATTGCATAGAGGTTTAGGTCTTCGCTTATAGGTACGCCCTTGGTATCGCAAAGGGTAATTGTAATTAGTTGGGGTCGATTCGTAGCAATTGAACTTGAAACAATATTTTTCTCTTCTGACCAATACTCATACTTTGTGATTTCCACCTATGAAGTGCTAGCAAAACTACTCGAATTACTATATCAATGCCCGAACCAATTCTAACTTTCTATCATACCGCTCCCATGAGTGAAGACTGAATACCTCTCGTACAGAACGACGTTCGGAAGCCAGTACCACAGAACGAAAGGGAAAGCCGTAGCCACGACCAGAAACCCTCTATGAACTGCAGTCGAAATTTCTCCATCGAACGACCCCCGGGCCTCCGCACTCGGACCCCCCCTCCATTCCATTCCAAACCCGGAAACTCAGCGCCCTTGCACACAAGACCATCAAATTTCCGGTGTTTCCCAATGAAGACACACCATCCCAGTCACACACGCACAACCTGCTTGTGCCTGGCGCATAGGTGGGTGGCCTTATGCACCTACGGCCTCTCATTTCCGCTTTGCCACCGTTTTTAATCAAAATTACTCACACACATCCCTCCGCACCCAAGGTCTTAGCATGGGGAAACAAGCACCTCCCCCCTTCTACGTACCCGTTTTTCTTTGTTGGCGCAATCAAATCCCCCCAAAAATAGAGAGAGATTGGCTGTGTGGTGGTCTCTGCGCCTTTCCCGCATTATTCATATTAATGGTTCGCATGTGTCTGTGTGTGTGTGCGTGTTTTCTGCATTTGGATATTGCTAATGCAACGAACATCTGACTAGTACTATCGACTTGTGTACTTGAAGTACAAATTTTTTTCTTCTTCTTTTCCTGTGAGGCAAGGGAAGCGAAGGGCCTGTGTGTGTGAGACCGATGACTATTCGGCATTATTATTTCCACTCGCTCGTGTCAGATGGCGTGGCGGGCGTATTTTATGCATACAAGAGAGCCGGAGGTGCATAAGCTTCGGGATAAGTAAGAAAGATCTCACGCGGTAAAGTGTGCGCGCCTTAGGCATGCATGCGTGTGTGTGTGAGGTTCGTATCATCTGGTGTAGAATTCATGATGGAATGATATTGCTCCGCAAAGTGCAGTATGTCGTTCTTTGCCTTTTTTTTCTTCGTTCTTTCAGCCTTTCACTCTTTGGCTTCGTGCACAACTACCGTGCTTTGAATTCCCTTTAATCTATCTAGGTTGCGGCCGGATGCTTCACAAGTCGCGAATAAGGTTTATACAGGCTGATAGCTTCATAAAGCTGTGTTTTATTTTTTGCTTCTTCATGCCCTTTGTGGCTAAAAAGGACTCACGCGAGAGAGAGTTGTGGCTTACGGGAAATTGATGGGGTGGTGGAATCAGCTGGGCCTTTCGCGTTTCATTAGGCGGCGTTGTTGGCGTTTTTGGGTTGAGGATCCGGTGCCCGCTACTTACTATGTAAAATGGGGTTTCCGTTGTAAGCACTTATGTATGATGCGTGCATCGTACCAGTGGTAAAGAACCGGCTGGCGCGTTGGCGGGAAGGAAGCTACGGTCGTGTCGAGATTGGGTTTGTTTTTGCGGGTGTTGGTATATGTGTGCGGGTAGATTAGATTTGCGATGTGTGTGAGGACTTGGACGTTCTTGCACTTCACGTCCATGTTAACACGCTCAATTTTGATTTTCGCTGCAGCTACCTCGAAACTTTCGGATGTCAATTGATTGGTGCTCTGATGGCCATCGGCAGGTTCTCAACGATTGGTAGGAAATATGGGGTACCGAATACCCTGTGCTGCGCGCCCAAGGTTCTGTCATGCGATTGGGAGCATGCTTTTCTGTTTAGATACATTACAGCATGATTGCCAGTACATGGACTCCATCTTCTGAGAGATGTCTCTCGCTGGGAATATCACAGTATACCTGCGAGATCTGGTGAATAGAGTGTTGGTGATTTCTCCTCCATCGCACACCCAACGCAAAGCAGAGACAGTTTGAGGCATTGATGTCAATATTGGCAACCCACCAACTAGCCTAAGGTAATGACACTCTATAAGACAGAATCTACATTGGCTAGGACAGCAACCGAGTCTCTTTAAGATCAAACTGTCACCCAACCCCTACTGAAAAGTCACAACCCGTCATGAGAATCATCGCGATCCTTTTGGCCTTTGCGGCCACAGCTCTCGCAATACCATTCGAAAATTCAACTGTAGAGCTCACACCGCGGGCATTCATCACAAACCCCAAAGAATGCCCAACCTCTTTCGTCCAACCACATGGCGACTTGCCAAAAGGCGCCAGCTTCGCGCCCCGAGACGTCTTTGTGATCAGCCGATTACGACCTACCGAATTCTTCATGCCCGACAGCTGGGCCACTACAACTGCAAGAGACAAATGCACCGTCTTCAACATACCCATAGATGTCGACAGAGCCAGAGGCAAGACCTGCAATCTCGTCTTCGACTTCCCCAACTTCAAGCAAGCACCAGGCATATCCCGCATGGTCGGCCGAGGCCGCTTCAAGTTCCATCCCTTTGCCCATCGCGGCCCGGTCCCACGTCCCACCTTCACCACCTGGAGAAATAAGCCTCCGCTTAGTAGTACACCCCCGATTTCCATCAAGCAGTTTAGTCCCGGCAACAGTTACGTTCTTAGCTCGGCGCCGTGCTGGATTCCTCGGGAACAAAAGGGAATAGTAGTGAGGAGCGGTATGCTATGCTCTGATGACACTATGCTGGCGTTCAAACAGAGTGACGACAGGTGTCCTATGGGACTCTTTCTGATCATTTCCGAGCCAGATGGTTCCGATTAATAGGGTTGGGATGGAGACAAGGGGCAACTACTGAGGTGTATTGTAGTGGGAATTATGGCTGTTGTATCATTTAGCTCCTATTATTTGGGAAGAGGGGCATTTTTGTGATATCTGACGTCTGGATGTAGGGTTTTTGGTGGACATTGTAGAGGTCAAAGGCAAATTGATTCCAAAGCACGTTTAATGAGATACCAATCCTTCAATCCGTCAGATGAACACGCTTCTTTGGCTCGATATTTGTCCCATTTCAATGTAGACAAATCCTATAGTTGTTCTAGACCTACCTTGGAAGTTCAGATGCTTTAGTGCTATTATAGCAGGCAATTCGTGTAGCGTGAGACCGAGGGCGGGGCTCTATCGATAGTGAGTCACGCTAGTGGCGGGGATTCGGAGGAGTCAACTCTAGAAAATCATTCCCCGCCACGGTCATTTCTCATCAACACCAAAAATGTCTATTGACTTCCCTCGCGAGGAGGAGCGCGTGCTTGCGCGATGGAAGGAGATCGACGCCTTCCTGAGGCAAGTTGAGCTGGTAAGTGGTTGCGAATTCTTGCGCCCTTTTCCAACATACTTCACGTGCCTCTCTGTCGGCTTGTCTGTTGTGATCTTGTCTTGTTACAGCTATGTTGCATAGATTTTGACAGATATATCTGATGTTTTTTGGTACTAATCCTACCCAGTCCAAAGGCAAAGAACCATATACCTTCTACGATGGACCGCCGTTCGCGACCGGACTGCCGCATTATGGCCATCTCTTGGCGTCCACCATTAAGGACATCATTCCGCGTTACTGGTCCATGAAGGGTCGTTACGTTGAGCGGAGATTTGGCTGGGATACCCACGGTGTTCCCATCGAGTACGAAATCGATAAGGAATTGGGCATGTCCGGACGTGATGCTGTGCGTGAGATTGGAATTGCAAAGTACAACGAAAAGTGTCGCGCCATTGTCATGAGATATGCGGCCGAATGGAGAACTACCATTGACCGTCTTGGGCGGTGGATCGACTTCGACAACGACTACAAAACCATGGATACCAACTTCATGGAATCTGAGTGGTGGGTGTTCAAGCGTCTCTTCGACAAGGGCGCTGTATACCGTGGGTACAAGGTCATGCCCTATAGTACAGCGTTGGCGACGCCTCTCAGTAACTTTGAGGCTTCCCAAAATTACAAAGATGTCCAAGACCCGGCAGTCGTTGTCACCTTCCCACTCGTAAACGACCCAAACACATGCTTGTTAGCATGGTAAGTATTTCTGCTCGCACTCTGCTCGTCAACTCTCATGCATTGGCAATCCTAGCTTGCTTCCACGGGCATTTACTAATATGGTTACAACAGGACCACCACTCCATGGACACTACCATCCAACACTGGTCTTTGCGCACACCCCGACTTCGAATACGTCAAGATCCTCGACGAAGCATCCGGCAAACACTACGTCCTCCTCGAATCCCTGCTACGCACACTCTACAAGGACCCTAAGAAGGCCAAGTTCAAGATTGTTGAGAAGCTCAAGGGCAAAGACATGCTAGGCTGGAAGTACGAGCCCCTCTTTGACTACCTGTACGATGAGTTCAAGGACTACGGCTTCAAGGTCTTGAACGATACCTATGTTACAGCTGACAGCGGTGTGGGTATCGTTCACCAGGCGCCCGCATACGGAGAGGACGATTACCGCGTCGCACTCGCCCACGGAGTCATATCCGATACCAGAGTACCACCAAATCCAGTCGACGACCAAGGCTGCTTCACTGCAGTTGTTCGCGACTTTGAGGGCCAGCACGTCAAGGCAGCAGACAAAGGCATCATCAAGCACCTGAAAGGCACTGGACGCTTGATCGTAGACTCACAGCTTCTCCATAGCTATCCTTTCTGCTGGCGGTCTGATACTCCCTTGATTTACCGAACTGTTCCCTCATGGTTCATCAAGATCCAGGACATTGTCCCACAGATGCTGGAGAACATTGCAGGCTCACACTGGGTTCCTTCGTTCGTCAAGGAGAAGCGCTTCGCCAACTGGATCTCTAATTCGCCTGACTGGGCAGTTTCAAGAAACCGTTTCTGGGGTACTCCACTCCCGATCTGGGTCAGCGATGACGGAAAAGAGGTTGTGTGCGTTGGCAGTGTAGAGGAGCTGAAGAAACTTAGCGGATACGAGGGTGAACTCACCGACATTCACCGTGACAAGATCGACCATATTACCATTCCCAGTAAGGAGGGCAGGGGTGTGCTCAAGAGAACTAATGAAGTCTTTGACTGTTGGTTCGAGTCTGGCTCTATGCCCTACGCTAGTGCGCACTACCCATTCGAGAATGTGGAGCAGTTCGAGAAGTCTTTTCCTGGAGATTTTATCGCAGAGGGTCTCGATCAAACTCGCGGTTGGTTCTATACTCTCACGGTCTTGGGTACGCATCTTTTTGGCAAGCTGCCTTTCAAGAACTGTGTCGTCAACGGAATCGTACTTGCAGAAGACGGCAAGAAGATGTCAAAACGTCTAAAGAACTACCCCGATCCCAACCTTATCATGGACAACTATGGCTCCGATGCTCTGCGATTGTATCTCATCAATTCGCCGGTCGTTCGCGCCGAGACACTTCGCTTCAAGGAGGCAGGTGTCAAGGAGATTGTTTCCAAGGTGTTGCTACCACTATGGAACAGCTACCAGTTCTTCGAGCAGCAGGTATCGCTCCTGAAGAAGGTCGCTGATCTTGACTTCATGTTTGATCCAGCGGCCGAGAAGACCAACTCAAACGTTCTGGATCGGTGGATCCTGGCATCATGCCAATCGCTGTTGAAGTTTGTCAACGAAGAGATGGCCGCATACAGGCTGTACACTGTCGTCCCGCGGTTACTCGAGCTCATTGATAACACGACCAACTGGTACATTCGCTTCAACCGTCGCCGTCTGAAGGGTGAATACGGTCTGGAAGACACAAAGCACGCACTCAACACACTCTTCGAAGTCCTCTACACACTCTGCCGTGGACTCGCGCCTTTCACACCATTCATCACGGACAATATCTACATGCGATTGTTGCCGCACATCCCCAAGGAGTTGCACGCAGAGGATAACCGTAGTGTACACTTCCTGCCATTCCCAGAGGTCCGTGAGGAGCTGTTCGATGAAGCCGTTGAGCGCCAGGTCAAGCGCATGCAGTCGGTCATTGAACTTGGCCGTATCTGCAGAGATCGCGCGAACAAGGGCCTCAAGATCCCGCTCAAGACGCTGGTAGTCATCCACCCAGAGCAACAATATCTTGACGACATCAAGTCGCTCGAGACCTACATCTTGGAGGAACTGAACGTGCGAGAAATCGTGCTGTCGAGCGACGAGGAGAAGTACAACGTGCAATACTCTGCGACAGCCGACTTCTCCGTTCTGGGCAAAAAGCTCAAGAAGGACGCCGTCAAGGTCAAGAAGGCCCTGCCAAATCTCAAGAGTCAAGAGATCAAGGATTACCTAAAGAGCGGCGAGATTGTGGTTGATGGCATCAAGCTTGAGGCCGAAGACTTGATGGTCAAGCGTGGTCTCGCCCAGGACTCGAGCAACAAAGACCAAGAGTTTAACACTGACAATGACGTCCTTATTATTCTCGACGTGGCTTCGTACCCTGAGCTTGAGCAGGAAGGTCTTGCACGAGAGGTCATTCGCCGTGTCCAAGATTTGCGCAAGAAGGCTGGGCTAGTGCCTACTGACGATGTGGGTATGGAGTACCGAGTATTGAGCGACCCTGATGGGGTGGGCCTTGAGAAGGCATTCGAGAACCAAGGACCACTGTTTGAGAAGGCTTTGAGGAGGAATGTTGACAAGCATGTCATCACTGAGCTTGATGGCAAGATACCCGAAAACAGCAACGAGAAGGTGATTGCAGAGGAGGAGCAAGAGCTTCACAAGGCAACATTCTTGCTGCGACTGGTTAAGCTGTAAGGAGCATGCAATACCACAATGTCTTTAGCAGATGGGATTGTGGATCGTTTAGTGTGTCCATAATAAGGGCTTTGGTGGCATGACAGCGTAACGTAGATAGCCGAAGAAATGACAAAAATAAGTTTCAGTCAAATGCAAGAGAGATTGTGAAATTTATATGTTACCAAGGATGTTTACCGACCCATGACTTCTACCGTTGCTTGTACGCCTTCTGAACCAATCGTTAGTTATATATGAATGACTCGGCGACCAGATATAGTCTTACAAGATAACACTCTTTTAGTTTCATGAATTCGTTAACGCACATATCTTTGCGTACGTTATTGTAGTCTGCAAGTATACATTTTCCATATAATGAACTCTAAAGAATGTTAGGATATGACAAAGAATACACAGTGCAAGGGCCTAGAAGTGGGGGATGAAGTGGCACACTTACTTCTTTTGAGCATTTTGCAGCCGCAGTGGCGAGCTTGTCAATAGGGCGAGTCCGTCCAGGCATCTTGATGTGAGTCGCAGATGGCGATGTCAAATGAGTGATGTCGTGAAGCGCTGCAGATGTTTTGTTCCATTTGTCGATGAGGTCAATGGCAGGGTCCACCGCACTAGACTCTTGGCACTGTCGCTGTGTGAACGGGCGGCCAACCATCCGCACAACAAAGCGCGTTGCTCTCACGCAGGCGGGCGCAGCGGGTTACCCCGTCACCCATGCATCAATACATTTTGTAATGCTTAGTCGCTGCGCGCAATCCCTCCCTTTGACGCGACTGCACCGCATACCACTTTTTGGTTGCTCGCACACTTCCCGGGCTCAGCAGCTACTTCCATGTTGTCGCGAACGCGCCGGAGACGACCGAGTCGCGTGCACGAATGCTACCCCCCATGACACCAAATGGACGTGACGCGAAGGACCTGACCAGGGATGAATTGTCCAACGAAGGTATTACTTGCAACCTCTATTCCATTGTTTATATTCTCCGTACTGATGTTCTTGCAGTCGTCGAAACTCTATACGACATCATATACCAGGCGCATCATTCGCAGGATAAGACGTCACGCGCCCTCTTTGACGCATGTGACAAACATGTCGAGGACAACCACCTAGAACCCAGGGATAGCGCTATCCTATACCGCTTTCTAGCCCACCTACAGCACGAGGACCGAGAGGGGGAGGATCTCCTAAGTCGTTTCCAGCGCATGCTCCGAGACTATTTTGACATCACTGTGGGGTATGGCGACGAGGGCGACGACATTGAACCCGCAGCTGGGCTCGATGCGACGCAGAGAGAAACGCAGGCAGGGCCGGGACGGTTGCCGAGGACAACAAGTTTCGATTCATTCCTCGATGTGACTGCTGACAAGGTTGCTGGGACTGACCATGGTGGCCTTGCTCTACGCCCCAATAGACAACCTCAGCAACACGCTCCGAACGGCCATGGCGGCAGACCTAACAGGCAGCGTGCTACGTCAGACACAGAGGCGCATTCGTATCACCAAGCTGGACTTCCCATTCGCAATAGAGTGAATGGAATTGCGCCTCAACAGGCTAATTCGGGTCCACAACGACCCCCTCACAAGCGTAGCGCTTCTGCTTCGAGTCGTGGCAGTTTGCAGATTAGAAGAGGTGGACCGCTGACGTACAAGCCCACTGACGATACGGACCAAGACAGTTCCACCGACCACACCACCAGTCTCGATCTTTCCAATATCCAAATACCTGGGGTGAATGCGCCAATACCTAATGAACCTTACCAACCTGCGCGCCGAAAATCCCAACCGCAGCGACCATATGTCTTCGAGCCGTTCAGACCCTCCGATACGCAATTGTTGGACAATGCGGAAACCCTTGAACGACAGCGACTTCATCGGGTGACGAGAGAATGCATATGGACATGGCGCCGTCGGACCCAAGATCGTTTGAACATGCGAGAGGATATGGAAAGGGCTGCTGCAGCATTTGAACGTCGCACCCTGCTCAAAGCCTCTCTTTTGCAGCTGCGGGACACTGCGCTTGTAAGGCGATCCAGCCGAGAAACAAATCGCTTTTTTGAACGACTAGAAGCCAGAGCAGATAAGGCTCGTAGTTTATTTCTGCTCACAAAGGCCTTTACACACTGGGCGAAATGTGCCGAAGAGGAGGTCCAGCGCACGTCGGTTGCGCGCCGGCACATTCTGCGCACAAAGTTCTTCAATGGATGGCGCGAAATCACAGCAGTCAACGAGCTCAAGATTCAGCATTTCGCTTTGGCGAAATTCCTTTCCATATGGCGCGCACGCACCGCTGCGATACGAGGCACTGAGCAACTCGCGGTTTCGTACAACGAAGACAAGATCGTCCGGCGAACATGGGATACCTTGGTCAAAGAGTACCTTAGTAGAGGTGCATCAAACTGGCACGACACACAAATAGCCAGGACTACGTTGTTGAAATGGCGTGAGATAACTGAGATTATGAAAGAGAGAGAAACATGGGCTACTGATCGACGGGATGGAATAGTACTGCGGAGGACGTTCAAAGCGTGGCAGCAGAAATCGGATACTGCTCAAGCCCTGCAATCTCAAGCAGATGACTTCCGGAAAGCCAGCCTGCTTCGAACGGCTTTTCATACGATGCAGAAACAAGCACAGCTCGAACCCAAACTTCGCCAATTCCAGACACATGTCAATACTCGCTTGCTTCGCTCGACTTTCGAGAATTGGCGTAAAGATGCTAAATTATCACGCCGAGCTCGCATCATTGATCGCATGCGACTTCTGCGTAATGCCTACACGACCTGGAATGACAAACTGCGTATCAAGGCACTTGAAGAGCGTATCAACGACCGCATTCTCGTCGAATGTTTGTACAAGTGGACTCTTGCGTCTCGAGTATCCCTTTTTCAGCGTGTTCACGATCGACAAATCAAGAAGACAGTTTTCTTATCTTGGGTCACAAAGACAAATCAGCGTGCCAACACTCTCGACGCTGCTGAGAGGCGATTCGCTCAGTTCAAGCGTGCCCAGCTGTTGCGGACAAGCTTGCGCAAGATGGAAGCTATTACTACAGAGAGAAGAGCTGAACAGTTTGCTGTAACAGCCGAGTATCAACAAAGGTTGAAAGAACGCATCTTTGCCAAACTCAAAGAAAGACAAGCGCATTTCCAGCAGTTGAACCAATGGTCGGCAGATGCACACTACTACGTACTTTGTAAACATACCCTGAAGATTTGGAGCGAAGCTACGCAACTTGCACGTCGCAACCGCCGACGCGACACATACTCTCAGGTCCGTAGAACGGTAAAGACTAATCTCGTGCGAAGGGTGTTTGGACATTGGAGAGACAAAGCAAGCCATATTGTAGGACTGAACCAAAGAGCAAATGACATGCTGGAGAACCGCACCATACAAGCCAGTGCAGAAATCATTCATCGATGGCACGACCGCACGCTTATCCTTCGCCAACAAGATGCTCAGGCC
Organism: Bipolaris oryzae ATCC 44560; assembly: GCF_000523455.1. Lineage (NCBI taxonomy): Eukaryota > Fungi > Ascomycota > Dothideomycetes > Pleosporales > Pleosporaceae > Bipolaris > Bipolaris oryzae. The sequence goes on along the minus strand of NW_006911386.1, from coordinate 53,756 downwards.
ACCAATCTACATGCCTTCAGGATTACCTCCGCTTGCTTGGCCACATGGTCGCAACGCATAGATGACATTCGCATGCTAGAGGGTCAAGCCATTGCTCTCCGACAAGAAAGCACTGAGATTATGGCTGCAGGCGCCCTCAAGAAGATGGGCTGGCGTCTCTGGAACATCCAGAGACAAGAAGATAACGCAAAAGCGTTATTTAACAGAAATTTTGAAAAGCATGTCAGAGCTATGGTTCGCTTTTGGGCGGAGCGTGCTACAGAGCGATTTGCCGAACGGTCTGCAAGCCCGACGCCTAACAAACCGAGAGCGCGGAGAGCCGATGACAGAGACCGTGGTGATAGCAGGGGAGGTGGCGACGATGCGGTCAGCACTGAGGGCAACAGAAGTCATGGGAAACAGGGGGATTTGGGGCCGTCTGGTGACGAAACCCAGTATCTGGAGGCTTGGACGGCTTTTGACCAGGATGCTTTGGATCTGAACAAAGACCTTGATCTCTCTCTTTCTCTCACACCAGAACAGCCTCCACGACACCCCATCCTCACACCTAATCCATACACCCAGGCGCCTACACCATCTTCTACGCGTCCACTAAATTCCATACTCCGCCGCCCAAACACGTACCCGCAACTGGAGCCAGTCCTGCGTCCTCCACCCGCAACCATCATCGAGGACGACGAGTCAGATCTCGATTTCGGAGACGGGCCCCAATCAACTTTCTGGACAGGGACTCCCATGCCACCAACAGCAAGCAAGCCCGGATACCTGAAAACACCCTCAAAACGCAGTCTAGCCCGTGCCAAGCATCCTGAACTTCCTGCTAGTCCCGAGAAGCAGCCTGTCTTCAGTCCTGTAAGGCGACCTTTGGCGTCAATACTCGAACGAGAAAGAACCTCACGGTTAGGCACTATGAGTGCTCCGCCTGTGCAGAGCTCAAGACCCACTAGTTTCGGCGGCATAGGCGGCGTTACGAGTTTTGAAAGGAGGTTGAGAGAAGGCGGGTTTGGGGGCAGCGTCGCTGCTGGTAGTAGTAGTGCAGCGCGAGGGGGCAGGGTAAGAGGTGGTGCAAGACCTAGAGTGGGATTTGGAAATGTTAGTCAGATGGGTTGATTGATTCTCTTGGGCTTTGGATATTGAGCGGAACATCTAGTGTCGGTGGAAGAAGATAGTTGAGTTTGCATTGCGTGCGGCGTCTGCGTAGTATTATAGCGCATGTTTTGTGCTTTGTGTATGTCAGGATACCCCCATGACCTTTTATTTTTCGCTTCTTCAGAAAAGCTATTGCGAGTAGTATATAGTAGAGTGACGATGAAATATACATGATATGATTTTACATCCAAAAGGCACTTCGGAATGATGTTACAGCGAGGACTTGTGGATTTACGCTAAGCTACATTGTGACCGATGCCCCGTTTAGTTTTTTTTTGCCACGATCCGATCTTCGGTGTCGTGTGATGATGGTAGAGTACATAGTAGGGTTAGTGCGGAGACCCCGCAATCTACTTTTCTTCTCCATGTTACACTACTTATCCACTGTGGGAACCTGAATCACCGTTTCTCCGAGTATAACGCCGGTTCTCACTCTTACGTTTTGTACATACCTATTCTTATGTATTCGCTGATGCTTATCCAAAATCACATCTGTGCCGTAGTTCCATTGGAATTACCTAAAGTCTCGCTGAAGCAGCCTATTTAATGAATCGTATGAAATGTTTTCATCCCGTTCCACTCAGGTCCACACCTCGGCGCCACCGCCGATAAACAACCTGATTTCCACATTAGGAACTTGTTATTTCACCCGTCCACGCGCCCCCCTTCTAGTTGCCTTTTTCCGTGAGCGGGGCTAACTGCACTTTGCCTTTTTCCATCTGCACCAAAAGAAAACGTCCCGAGGCCCCGCTTTTTGCCCTTGAAGCAAGGCAATTGAGTAGCGCCGGGTATAACGATCCGCATGTTATGTTGTGTCTTCTTGCTTTTTAGTATATAATGTGCCTTGTCGGTGAGATTGTTGCCGGCGCACGTGGTTTTCGTTTTTGTTCAAGATGTATGCTGGGTTGCGGATGCTAGTGTTAGGCATTGCTCTGGTATTTTTATTCGATGTAGGGTCTGCGGCTCCATCTTCTGGGTTTTATGAACGATGTAGGAGTTTCGATCCTACGTATTATGTTAAGAATTCATCGCTGAACGTTCGGGAATTCGTTGCTGCGGGGTCGAACTTGACGTTTCCTGATAACGTGGCGAGTTGCGGTCGAGCGAGCCAGGTTGTGTCTGTGGATCTTTGTCGTGTTGCACTTGAGATACGGACATCGAGTACTTCACGGATTACGTTTGAGGCATGGTTTCCTGAGCAGTGGTCTGGAAGGTTTTTGGCAACGGGCAATGGAGGATTGGATGGATGTGAGTTCGAAATTATTTCAAAGAGAAGACTGATAAGTGTTAATGTGAAAATAAGGCATCAAGTACGAAGACATTGCCTATGGCACTCAGAATGGTTTCGCTACTGTTGGGTCAAATAACGGACACAACGGTACTTCAGGGCAAGACTTCTACAATAACCATGAGATTGTAGTTGATTTTGCATGGCGGTCGTAAGTAATCGCATTCTGTCTCCTAGTATTCACATTAAGAAAGCTCTCTTGTTGATCATATTCTTTCCCCATAGCCTCCACACCAGTGTAGAAACAGGTAAAATGCTAGCTCAACGTTTCTACCAAAGGAAACATAGCAAATCCTACTACATAGGCTGTTCACTCGGCGGACGTCAAGGTATAAAAGCCGCAGAGCAGTTCCCCAGAGACTTTGACGGTATTCTCGCCGGCGCGCCCGGCGTCGATTTCAACAATCTTTATTCATGGCGTGCATTGTTCTACACCATCACTGGTCCAAAAACAGGTCCAAATTTTATTCCACTGCAAGCATGGAAAACGTGGATCCACGATGAAGTACTAAGGCAATGTGATGGAATCGATGGAGCAGAGGATGGGATAATCGAGGACCCCTCGCTATGTCTATTCAACCCACGAACCTTGAAGTGCAACAGCGCCAACGCCACGATCGAAGCAAAATGTCTCAACGAGAACCAAGTACAGCAACTCGTCCGCATATTCAGTCCCTACACGTATCCCTCTGGCGAACTCATCTTCCCAGGCATGCAACCCGGCAGCGAGCTGCAAGCCCCTGACAGACTCTATACCGGCACACCTTTCTCCTACTCAGAGGACTGGTTCAAATACGTGGTATACAGCGACCCAAACTGGAACGCATCAACCTTTACCTTCTCCGATGCACGCGCAGCAGAAACCCTCAACCCAGCCAATATCCGCACCTACCCATCTTCACTGTCAGCTTTTGAATCCCGCGGTGGCAAACTACTCATGTATCACGGCCAGCAAGACAGCCAGCTCACCAGCTTTAACACGAATCGCTTCTTCGAGCACTTACGCGACGGTGTCGGTAAACAAGGCAAAAGAAGCTACGCCAGCATGAACAAGTGGGTGCGCTTCTTCAGGATTTCAGGCATGTTTCACTGCTCTGGGGGCCCAGGGGCTTGGGTGCTGGGTCAGGGGGGAAGGGCCGCGCAAGCCGGTATCCCGTTTGATGCCCAGCATAATCTTCTTGCTGCTTTGGTGGCGTGGGTGGAGAAGGGTGCTGCGCCCGAGCGTGTGGAGGGCACTAAGTTTGTGAATGACACCGTAGCCGCGGGTGTAGAGCTTAAGAGGCGGCATTGCATGTATCCGGCGAGGAATGTGTATGTTGGGGGTGATTATAGGGATGCTGGGAGTTGGACGTGTAAATAAGAAATGGTGAGTTTGGTGGTCACATGTGTGGTGGTTTGCTAGTACTGGCCAGTAAACCACGTGGCACTATGTTTTGACTCTTGTAGTCGACCAGCTACCGCCGCATCTCTTTAGAGAGAGTTGATGTTATTCATTCAGATATTTTCGGCCAGTATGTTACATTGTAACCTAATATCTGAGGTAATGAGGTAGCGGTTCGGCTCGTAATGTGTGCTAGCAAAACCTGGTTGATGGAAACATGGGACAGGGCCCTTCACTTAAATTTTTGGCGCTATGCCGTTACAATTCCCTGAATTTAGTTTATCTAACGTATCGAGGGTATTACGCACATAATGCGCGACCATTGTGCAGTTCTCGAGTTAGCTGCTTAAAGAGTTGGACATGAAACAACCGTGCATAGTTCACCGCGTTTTTCGTCTTTTCAACCCGTTATGAAACCGCTATTCATTCAGCTTTGATCAAAAAGTCTCCCTCCTCAGAAGAACCATCGGGGTTGGGCCTAGAAGGTTTTCTTTACCTAGTTACTCACTGACGCTGTCCACAGCATGCAGGGTCCTATAATGGCGCTGCTTGACAGGGTTTCGTGTGCTCCCGTTGCCCGTTGTTACTATTTGAAATTTCCAGGATTTTGTTGATGTCTGGGACTGGAGTCGGGTTATCGAAAGAAGTTCTTTCGATCCAGGATGGGTATAAGCGTGGTACCTCTGTTGAGTCTACTTTTGACACCTGAGAGGTGGCAGCAATCACTGTGGCATAAAGACACTTTTGTACATTGTGTAGGATATATGTGTGGAAATTACACTGTCTACTAGGTGTTTACATCTTCTTGTAGTGTATATTCCTTGGTGCATTGTTGGCATTGTCACGATTGTGTCTTTGTCCGCGTACCTTCCCTCTCCTCGTAACTATGGACATATCTTGACACCCGAACCGCATGGTAAAATTGAAATTTTGTATTTTCATAGATAGAAAAAATCAATTAGACAATATAAAACATGCCTCCTCCATACGATAATTCGCGGTCTTACTTCAAAGTAGATGCCTTTGCGTACATCAACACTAACCGAAACTGGACGGTGGGTAAGTAGATGATCACTGTGCGTCAATTCTGCTTTCGCTAAATTTCTGTCTGCAGAGGAGCGAAAACATACAGTTTCTACAATCTGGGCTGGAAATGTGAATGTTCAGAATCACTACAATACATTAACGTGGGTTGGAGGAGTAAGGGCGGCAGCTACGCCGGGCCTACCCAGCCCAAATCCTATCCCAGTGATACCATATACAACCGAGGCACTTGCATATGCGAAAGCTACAGGAAAAATGCCTTCACCAACGACGTCATTATCACCTTCTGGGCCTGCACCTGTGACCCAGCACGCTAGTTCACAACTGGACGACTTTTGGCCAAAGCGGCCATGGTCTCCTGAACCGAAGCTACCGCATTATGACATAGACATGATCAAGGCAAATGGTGCTTCAAGAGAGGCTTGGCTCAGCACTGAACCACATATGCCCCTGCCAAGTGACGGATCTCAGTGGCATGGCGTCCAGGTGCTGGGAATTGGGGGTTACGGCGCTGCAGGACTTTGGGTCCAGACCGATACCACGGGTTGCATTCGAGACGTGAGTCTGAGGCATTGACATGATAAGGGTTCGTATCAGCTGACATGTTACAGAAAATGGTGATCAAGGAAGCCAAGCCTTTCACAGCTAGCCAATGGCGCGACCCAAAAAACTGGCGTGACAGATTACCACGCGAGATTAGGATACACGAGTTAGTGGAGGAACGGCGAAGCATAGAGCCTGATTCGTGTTGCCACCTTATCCGTTCCCGTGGTCATCGGCTCTGGATGCAGTCGAGACGGTATAGGTTATACCTGGATTTTTATCCTGGAGGTGATCTGAGGAGGGCAATGAAGAACTATGCTCAGAACTGGACTAGAAACGAAGATGATTTTGATTTCAATCAGGAGGAATATCTTTCAGAGGGGTTCATTTGGTACACGATAAGAGCACTAGCGACGGCTTGCCTCTTGCTACATAGGGGGACACTGTCAGATGACGCATTGCACGGATGGAAGCCAATCACGCATCTTGATTTACAGCTACCTAATGTTCTTCTTGATATTTCCAATCCAAAGGAGAGAGCAGATACGAGCAGTGAGCCCCCATACGTGCCCATTCTTGCTGATTTTGGCATATCCTTTCTCAGCAGTCCTGAGGGTCATGGCTGCACTCCTTCTGACCTCCCAGAAGACTTCATTCCCACCTTCGACACTCGGTATCCTCATGTAAGTCTCTATTGTACCCTGTTGGATTCGCATACTGACTGCATTAGGAAATGAACCAACCCCCCTCAGATGACATCAAACTTGGAGAAAAGACGGACGTTTGGGGCATTGGAAACATTGCGTACAAACTAATCATGAACGGCCTAGTTGATCAGGGTCCAGTTCGCTGCGATGCCCACACTCAAGACGAGGAATTTGAGGAATTTGACGGAAAGATCCCGTTAGCTGCACAACATTGGCGCAACCTTTTCCAGAATGATGACACAAACGTCCTCAGTTATGATTGTCCAGAATGTAGGCCTACTGGATCGTATACTGATGATCTCAAGCAGCTCGTGAGGAGGTGTTTGAACTACGAACAAAGCAAGAGGCCAGCGCTCATGGAAATCATTGCCGAGGCTGATCGGCACTTTGGTGAATTTCCCGGAGACATGGATGAGGTCATGGACAAGGGTCGGTATGACTTGAGGCAGCCCAATTTCGAGGGGTTTCTGATTGGAGAGGCTATGGACATAGATACATAGATGAGGTAATGACTGATTGAAGGGGTCCACGTTTCTTCCTTGCGTTCCATCATTAGATGTTTTAGCGTAGGCCTCCTATGCATGTGATAGGCCCAGCACATGACTAGTACACCAATGAGTCTTCTCATACACCAAACAAACTTTAGGGCCTCGACGTGAAGTGCTCCAACGTTTTCTTTCATATGGGCTTCGCAAGTCCTCTTACTTGAGCTCTCAAATACATCTAATTTTTTTTTAAATTTCTTAACCCACCTTTAATAATTTTCCTTAATGTACTTCTGGAGACTTTGCATAAGAGACACAAGATGGAAATACGTAATTTCTTTAAACAACTACCTGGGGGCATACCCAAGCCCATAACCTTCCTAACTCCGAAGGATGTTGAGAAAGAAGCTCGAGCGCGTGCGGCGAGGCTTTTCCAATATCGCGATCTGCTCGAAAAGATTGTTGAGCGTCACGAAGAGACGATACGTACACGCTGGGGTAAGAAAACGAGAAGTCAAAAGAGAAAAGTCCTCCTGGAAGCATGGCCCGGAATGTCCTCGGAGCATCGACCAGATGTTGCGGCATGGCGAAAAAACTCAACATCGGATATGAAGGAAGCATACATGTGGCCATACATCAACTTGGAAGATCTCACCAAGACAAAGACCTTGCTGATTATGCTTCACTACCGCGGAAGGAACCAGCCACATGAATTTGTGCGTTCCGATTTGGAGCATGCTTCTCTGGGCGAGGCGAGCGGTGCCACCATGCCAGGCTTTCTGGACGAATACACGATGCTTTTCGCCGACCGAAAGACACCCAAGTCGTATGGAAAGCTCATTTCCTGGGATGACGACGACGCGGCCTTTGAGAGCATGACCAACGGGATTGGTATGCATCCTGGACATGGGTTGCAGGCTTTGGAAATCCAGGAACGTATTTGGTCCTTTCTTGTAAAGTGTTGCCAGATCTTGTTGCAAGACATTCAGTCCATGACCAAATCGCCTGTTCTTCCAAACCCCGGTCCTCCTATCACTCAGGATCTTGATATCGCATCTCTTCAGATCAAATCCTTCGAGGCTCCCTATCGAACCCCAGCTCACCTTGACTTTGCGCGCCTAAAGACCTTGGCTTCTGAGGAGCGCAACTGGAGGGAAGACCATTTGTGGTCGCTGCGCGAGGACCCAAGCTATTTCGCCGAGATGATGCACGAGCAAGCTGAGCATCGACCTGAGATGCTGCTGGATATCTTGCGGAACGAGCATCCTTTGTTGAAAGAACCAGGACGCCCACTATTCTGGAACCGTGTAATCGGCAACGTAGTGATCCAAGCTTATTTTGGGTTCGCAACCTTTGATGAAGTATTGAAGCAGATCAACAACGTCGCTACCATCTACGAGAAACGTAAAGCAACACTGAAACCGGATGAAGACTTACCTGTCGACCTGCTCAGCGCTTTCCAACATCTCCGTTTCTTGTTGGGTGCTGCAAGAACCGACATTGTTAACTGCCTCAAGATTGAATTGTTTGCCTCTCCACCGCTTTGTCCATTCTGTAGGCGCGAGCCTTATGATTCGAAATCCGATGTCATCCGGTCTGCGTATTGTCCACCACGTCAGGAGCATGCGGTCCACCGACTCATGTCCCTATTCGATATCCTCTTTGACGATCAGCAACTATTCGTATTTGGCCTACACACTGTGACAGATGAGATTGAACGCTTGACCGCAAAGGATCCTGCAGTCGCTGCGTTGCTTACACCACGAATCGCAAGCCGTCTCTCGTCGCTTTCAGTCGTATCAGAATGTCTCCAGCAAATCCACTTTTTCCAGCCGTGGGCGCGTAAAATCGAAGACGACATGGATTTCAAGGCCCGTGAACTCCAAAAACAATACAACAAGACTTTCAAAGGATGGCTCCCAATCCTAAACGCTAAATTCGAAGGCTCGCAAATCTATCAGTATGCTGATCCAACTGACGGGAAATTCGACTATCCAATGGACCGCCGCCAGAGCAAGCAGAACGTTGAGAAAATGCGCAAATCCGAAGCTAACCTGGACATCCTTTGGAAAGCTGTAGACCGGCACTACAAGTCTAAATCAGCTAACTCGCAACATGACATGGTCGCACACATGCTTCGTGATAATCGGAAGATCCGGCGTACTCCTGTTTGGGTAGAGCCCGGCAAGAAAAAGAGGAAGAAGAAGAGTGTGACAATTGTTGAGCCGCCAATGGTACATCGATACAGGCCATCTTCCAGCGTCTACCAGGAGTTTTCGAAGCCAATCACTGGTGATTTTGTTGATGTTGCACTCGACGAACCTAGTGTCGAGTCTAAAACTGACAGAGACGTCGCTCTAGGGTCCAAGGCTGAAACACCGATATCCGCCCCTCACGAAGAAGCTGGTGAGCACCCTGAGACCTTCGCAGTGGACAAGCGCTCTCACAGGGCATTCGGCACCATTTCCCACTCACCATCCGATCCTAATCAACCTGGAGAGGTCCCTTGGACCGATTTCATGCACGCAATGGGGAGCATGGGCTTCTCAGCTGAAAAACCACATGGATTGACGTGGAGGAGTTTCGTACCACGAAAGAATGGCCTGAGTGCAGAGAAGAGTATGCGGTTTCACGAACCGCATGTCAGTAGCGACATGCCGTTCCTCTGGGCAAGGCGTCTTCAGCAGCGATTGGCGAGGGCGTATGGATGGGTCGGTGGGGTGTTCAAAGCAGCCTAAGGTGTGGATTGAGTGGAGTAAGCAGGTCTTACTGCGTACATACTAACGAGTGTCTGGCGTTGGTTCAACGGTGGTGTGTCAACAACTGTTTTCTATTGTATACTATATTGTGTGTGTATTATGTCGAGATTCCGAATTTATGAGCAGTAATTTTTTCCAGTCTTGTTATATCAAGATGCCCCTATCTATACCGAGAAACTGCGGGTATATGTGCTGTGGCAGGTCTAGCGGCATGTTGTTTGCGCAATGACGACTTCGCAGGGCAGTGCTTGCCAGCAAGGTGGCAATCGGCGGCGCGATGGCCATCTAGAACCCGATACGCCAGGCTCCCCGTGAATCCTCGCGTAAGGGCTGACGCGCACCAATAAATCACGGTAAAGGGCCGATTGTGATGATGAATAAAGCGTATGCGTTGTGTTGCCGATGGAATATTAATGCGCCGTGGCCAAGGCAGTCACATTGTTCAGGACAGCAACGTAGGTAAGATCGGGCACGGGGCACGTGATAGCGCGCTTGGCATCGAGGCGGAGCGCTCGGCTGGCGGAACGCGGACCAGATCCTCTCTCTCTCTCTCTTCACGTCAACGTCTCCTTCTTCACGCCAACCTTTCCTTCGACATCCATCGGTCGTCCATAGCCAACATCAATGTCTCACTATCGATGGCCGCCTCGGGGAGAGATGTAGGGCTCATCACCTACCCAGCCATTGTCAACATCGCCACCCTCGTCGTATTCTTCGTCTACCTCGTCATATCCATCTGGCTCGTCTTTCGACAGGGCCTTGGCCGCAGCTCACCATGGATCTGGCTCACCATTCTGGCCATCTGTCGCCTCACCCAGGTTTCGCTTGATTTGGCTGCTACCACCATGTACCCGATAGGACAGTCGTCAAACACCAGCTTGGAAAGCGGCGTCGCAATCCTGACTACCATGGGCTTGACGCCCCTGTTCATGTCCACCAGCAGCCTACTCAACACCACCACCAGGCCTAAAGGACGTCGCATGCAATGGATTCTGCTCGTATTGCATATCCCCCTCATCATTTCCTTCATTCTTATTGTCGCTGGTGGCATCGATCCAGACTCACGAGACGGACCCACTTTTGCAGCTACTGAAAGCACCAAGGCTGGCATCACACTTTACTTGGCATGTTTCATTGTCCTCGTCTGGTCAACCATTGTCATCTCTGCCCGCCTCTATCTTGCGGACAGAGACGAAGTGCGCATCCTTACGACTGTTGTGCTCAGTCTGCCGTTTTTTGTCGTCGACATCGTCTACATGATGTGCTTCGCCTTCGAGCGCTGGGAAGTCGACGACTTTGACGGCTGGCAGCACATGCGTTTCAATGTTATTAGTGGAAGCGTCACCCTCCAACTATGCATGTACGTACAACTCTTGCCATACGGCGGTCTCCACTCCTCTTTTCAATTGACCATCTAAGGTTACCGAAGGCTAACATACAGCTAGGCAAGTAATCATGGAATGGATTATTGTTGCTCTATATCTGGCCTTGGGCTTAGAGCTACCTAGCAAAGCTGCCAGGTTGCGACGCCAAATCGAAGACCAAATGGATCAAGCTAGGAATCTCGACGTTGATGTCCTCCAAGAGACCGTGCTATGGAAGGTTCACGATGCCATATCCCGTATGGTTGCCGCCATGATCATGCCAGCCCTTCAACTTGCACACTGGATCCTTGGAAAGATACTACGATCTGGACAAAATCAAACCTAAAACTTTCAAACTGCAAACATCAAACGATTAACGTCTTCAGACGTCTCTTGATATTCGATGTAGTACTTGACCCACGGTGTTTCGCCTTACGACTGGCGCACAGGCCCTTTACCGCGTAATCGATAGGATTGTGTCGTCCTGTTCGACCGATAAAACCCGAGGAGGAATTTTGTCATCTTTTGATTAACTCGCGCAGCCAGCGATAAGACAACGCAAAAGTACTCAGCAGTAAGTGCGTGTTTGCCTCGTCATCATCACGCCGAGACTGGCACGCCGGAATGAGGCGGATGACGCACTCAGTGGCACAGCAGTGAGCCATTTAATCAGCACCAGACCCTGGGGCCCCGCTTAGACCCTGGCAGCCCAATGGAAACAGCAATAGATCTCACCACGTTTTGCACGCCTGTTACTGCGGTATTTACCCTCCCAGAATTGCATTGGTTGGGGCCGAACTCTGAGGAGGCTGTGTTGAGCGACCAGAATAGGGGCATGGAATGAACAAGAAGAAAAGGAGGATGCTAGGCAGAGCCAGCGCAGAGGAGGGGAGTGTGCATTGAGACAAGCCGAAACGTAAATTTGTAGGGATGAGAGGTTATCTGTCCTACTAGTGACGATGCTTATACCAATGAACAATCCGTTATTTCCAATTGCTACCTTTGTGCCAAAATCGATCACACCTCACCCCTTCATATCCATGCATCTGAGCTGAGAATGATTGCATGTGCATTTTTGAATTTTTTTTTTCTATTGCTTCGGAACGACAAGCATCAGGAAATGTGAGTTACACTCTCGATCATTGCCTTTGCCTCATTTATTTTGATCGTTGAGAAGTGTATGGAAAGATGCAAAATTTACGTAATGTAAAATTTGTAGTTGAGGTGAGAATTTAAAAAAAAACAATATATCTACAGAAGAAAATACAGATAGGTATTGACATGCAAATACATTGTTGGATACATCATTTCACATGCTATTCCTATCTGTCGTAAGCGATTTTAAACCTAGAACAAAAGGATATTTTCGTTGGTTTTTGTAGATCAAAATCTTTTCACGCTGAACAGATATACCAAGAAGCCCTTTTTTTTCCATAATAAAACACTTCTGTACATGCTACCTGACATCGACACCTCTAGATACCACATCATTTTCCTCCTACATCACTACTTTCAACATATTCAGCATCCTACCCCATCACTCCCAACGTACCAAGCGGATACGCATCCGATATATTACCCCTGTCTGGCGTGATAACCGGCACACTCTCATACACAGGCACCTCGACATTTTCTCTCGCCCACATGGGGCTCCTACGCGCCCTGATCAACTGCTCAACCGCATACGCAATACCCAGCAACTTCTGCTCTTCCCACGGTCTACCCATGATTTCCATGCCAATCGGCACGCCGACTGGTGCTTCCTGGCTTGGCTCTGAGAACCCCACTGGCACTGTGACGACGGGTGTGCCGGTGAGAGCGGCTAGGATGCCATTGCGTCCGGATTGCGAGGGTGAGCCGATTTTCACAACGAGGTTTTTCTGTGCGGGATAGATTATTGCGTCGAGGGCGTTGGATGCGAACGTGTTGAGAAGGGTGAGGGTGAGATTGTGGATTCCGGACTGGCGGTCGTTGTATGTTTTGTTGGAGATTGAAGAGATGAGGGCGGTGTTGACGTATTCGTATTCGGCTGGGATGACGAGGAACTCGCCACCGGAGCCGTTGACGGATTTGCGGGAGTAGAGTTCGTTCAGGGTGTTGGGATGCTTGCCTTGGAGGGATGGTCGCTGGAGGTACTGGTCCATTAGCTCGCGGAACTCGAAGCGTTGGACGTCCCAGGAGGCTTGAATGTCGGTCGCATTGTAGATGGTGTCGTTGATGGACACGATTGTTACTCCTTCAGCTTCTAGTCGTGATATAGCGAAGTCCATGGCGTTGTTTACGGGCGTGACTTCTGGCGAATTGGAACGATTGAATAAACCGTTTAGTACCCCGATGCGTAGGCCCTTGAGGGAAGTGCTAGAAAGGGAAGAAGCATAGTCAGGCATGCGGATTGAACTGGGGATGAGGGAAGTCGCCTTATCAGCTGGATCATAGCCGGTCGAGGCCATTACAGTGAGTGTAGTCGCCACGTCCTTGACAGTTCGTGCAATCGGTCCAATAACATCATGAGTAGATGATATGGGCATGATGCCTGTTCGGGTGATCAGGCCCCTTGTAGGGCGAATGCTGCATAGCGAATTGGCAGAGGCTGGACTGCGAAGTGAATTTACGGTATCTGTTCCGGTACCTAATACACTGAAAGAAGCAGCAACTGCTGCTCCAGTACCCCCAGAGCTGCCCCCAGGTGTGCGAGTAGGGTCATATGGGTTGATGGTTTGGCCTCCGAATGAGGAGACACTAAGACCTTCGAGTGCAAGTTCGTGTAAATTGACCTTTCCCAGAATAATAGCCCCCGCATTCTTCAATGCTGTTACACTCGGGGCATCTATTGTAGGTTGAGAGTGGGCCAAGGCAAGACTAGCACCCGTAGTGGGCATGTCTGCTGTGTCGAAGTTGTCTTTGAGCAGTATTGGGATACAGAAAAGAGGCCTAGTTGCATTGCCAGCTGAGAGCTCCTGGTCCATCTCATCGGCTATTGTTAATGCTTTAGGATTTAATGTGATGATAGCGTTGGTCCGGTGGTTGTGAGCTTCAATATTCGCCAGGAACGAAGATACAACTTCCCGACATGTTGACAGCCCAGAGTAGAGTGCATGATGAACCGAGCCGATGGTTGCCTCCCGTGCGTCGAAAGGCATGTTCAATGCTGACGTGACACAGCCCAAAATTGCTACAAGGGACAGAGGTTTGAAGTTCACCATACTGCAAGGCCAGATTTTAGTATTTGGGTTAGCGAATAGACAGTGGAGTTTTACCAAATCAGCAAACTGCTAAATTACCAAATTTATTATTGGTAAGATTCTCTCGTAGATAGCGCCTTGTCATACATCACAGCGGGTAGCTATCACAATGGTATCTCGATTGAGAAGATAGTAGAGATGCATTCCATTGTGGTCTATCGTAATGCCTGCCTGGCCTTATCGCAATGGCTGTATGCAAATACCGAAAATCGGAATGACGTCGTTTGCCAAGACTGCTCCCACCTGCCCCATTGGCTCAAGTGTTCCTTGCAGTTATTTGTGCTAGATCCCATGTGCAGATTTTACTTGGAGAATCTTTTCTTTCTAGATTACAATGCATGACGTAGCGTAGGGTTGTACCCTACATGAGAAAGACGACTCTTTGCGTAAAGGCAGTAGTGCAACAAAAAGAGCACTAGAATGTTCTTTGTTGCTATGCTATCTGGTTCCACGCACCTTTCTGTTAGTCCTAGAACTACAGAAGGAAAGGAGTGCACAAAGCATTGGTGTATTCGTAAAAGTTCATTGGCGTACAGCTGCTCGCCCAAAGCCAGAACAGATCAAGAGGACGCGCCATGCGTTCCGCACGTGATTGGGATTATCGTACGTAAGAGGCCCAGACATCAACGCCACATGTAACATAGAGGACAAAGGGCTTCATTCGGCGTACGAAACAGCTATTTTCATACCCATTCGCTTGTTGTAGCTTTCCGCTCATACAGGAGGAGCTGTTCCGAAGTTGCATAACTTTGTTTCCAGTATTCCAGCAGCACTCATGCGCATCGTGACCAGACACATTGGCGGACCGATTTTGCATAGAGTCTCCGCCGGGCAAAGGGTTGCTCTCGGAAAAACGTCCGTTGAGGTTGGGTGCTTGGCGGGGGAGTTGGGGAGTTGCACGTGCCTGAATCGCCAAAGCACGTGTTTGCCAAGAGAGTGACTAAGGCGTGCGTCTCACCGTGGTCCTCACCAACCACCAGTGCCCCATCTTTCGTTCTCCACCAGCACGCTCTCCGCATCCTTCGCGCGCACCAACAGCCGCAAACGATCAGCTCAGGCCGGGTCGTGTGCATACCGGTGGCAGAACCCTAACCACATGTTGGTTTAGTCATCTATGAAACTGACGATGCGACACCAAACTCAATTTTATGCCCAAAACGGCTACAACCTGGTCCCTAGCTGCACGTTTTCGTGCATCACCATTTGTAAACACACAGCCAACCTTATTTGACCGCCACCCTGATCTTCGCTTACACAGGTGTTCCGCACTCACCGGACAATCGTGACTCGTCTTCATTGCGGCTGACGGCGCCCGTCGCTGCTTGCTGCATTGTCCGAATGTAGTTGCGCACTTCAACACCAACTAGGGCGACTGTCTCTTTACACCTTCACCGCTATGTACGGATTAGCAGCCTGAGAACCAAAAACATTTCAATCACTGTGGGCCTTGTGCCTGTTTCGCAATAGTCTTCCTGTTGCGGCCTGCATGGAATCCTACAGCCTAAGCCACTTTCCGTTTCACAACACGATATCGCAGGCGTTATAGAGAGTCATTTGAGTTACCCGCCAAGCTTTGATATGTACACTAGTAGATGCTTAGTTATCGCAGGTCTCGAACTGCCTACCTGTCCAACCAATGGCGACCAGTCCACTGCTCCACAGTATACCCAAAAAAGACACTGATCAGCTTCGGTCTTACCCGTCTTCCGTGGATGCAGCCTTCCTATAGCGTTTTCTTACAACCCAACGTCTCATCACTGGCTACTAGTATCACCCATTGCTCGGGTTTGGCGAGACTAGTCTGGGCTTGCCGTGGCGGAGGCGCCGCTAATTCCAGGCTATGAGTTTGCAACACTTGTTTCCCGAGGCCGCTCTTGCCTCAATGGCGTTTCGCGATCTTGTTCTTAGCACCTGTATTAACACTAGAGTTGTTTTTGGAGTTTGTTCACAGTTTTGAAACCTGGACGTAGGACCGTCGCACGTCTTGGCCAAACCGGAGTGCCTCACTAGGGCGGGACCAGGCATGGCCGGGGCAAGTTAGGCCTTTGACAGTCCATGTGTGTTTAGAGACTATGGCTTCCAAAGTTGTATAAAGACTGACAGTGCCGCCGCTGAAGAAGGGCATCCAGCATCAAAGGTTCCCAACCAAAGCAACTACAGTAATAACTACTTTTCCATTCTACTTAATACCCTTTACTTTACTTTCTAATCTTACTCTGACCGGTTCAGACATCTTTTTTAAATCACTCAAAATGTACTTCTCCAAGACCTCCTTTGTTTCCTTCAGCCTTTTGGCTTCTTCCTCGCTCGTGGCTGGCCACGGAGCTATCATCGCCGCCACTGGTAATGCAGGTGGTGCCGGCTCTGCCATCGGTGTCGACCCCAACACTCCTCGTGACGGTACCAACCGCAACCCCTTCCAGCAAGATTCTACCCGCTTCCGTGGCGATGCCGCAGCCACTTGCGGTGAGACTCTTGGTGGAGGTGCCAACGACATCCAGGCTGGTACTGCCCAGGTCATGCAACTCAACGGCCCTACCCTTCCTCAAGTCACTGCCGGTGGTCAAGTCATGATGACTGTCCACCAAGTCAACTCCGACGGTGCTGGTCCTTACACTTGCATGATCGACGCCACCGGTACCGGTACCGCATGGCAACCCATGACTGTCACCCAGAACCTTCCCGGTAACGCTCGTGGCCGCAACAAGGACACCCAATTGCAAGATCAGCCTCTTACTGCCACTGTCCCCGCTGGCATGCAGTGCACTGGTACCGTCGCTGGACAGACTAACGTCTGCATGGTCCGTTGCCAGAACCCTGCTCGTGCTGGACCTTTCGGTGGCTGTGTGCCTGTCCAGATGGCTGGTGCTGCCGCTGCCGCTCCCGCCGCTGGTGCTGCCACTGCCGGTACCGCTGCTCCTGCTGCCGGTGCCGCTACCGCTGGCACTGCCGCTCCTGTTGCTGGTGCCGCCACCGCTGGTACCGCTGCTCCTGCTACCGCTGGCACTGCTACTGGTGCTACCACTGGCACCGCCGGTACTGCCGCTGGTGTTGCCGGAGCCGCCGCACCTGCTACCGCTGGCACTGCTGGAACCGTTGGCACTGCCGGAACTGCTGGAACTGCTGCCGCCCCCGTCGCTGGTGCTGGTGTCGCTACTGGTGCCACTGGTGCCACTGGTGCTACCGGCGCTGCAACTGGCGCAACTGCTCCTGTTGCTGGTGCCGCTGCCCGCAAGCGCGAGGCTGCCCGCAAGCAAAAGACCCAGCCTGCTCTTACCAACGACGACCAGGAGGAGGAGGTTGACCTCGTCGGTGACGATCGCGACTAAGTTGCTCACCTACCTGCATCTTCCAAGTCAATGACGAATCAATCAAACGGCGTCTCTCCGATACGATCATGACCTCGAGCCTGGAAGAATCCTCTGGGTTGTATCCAACTCTTAATCACGAACGAACGAACACTTAATACCAAAATATGGGGGGAGGGAGAGATGAGAAAGATGTATACAATAATGGCCGAAAACACATACAAAACTAACGGGTGGGGTGAAGGTGTATTTTTTTTCCTTTTCCTTTTATTCTTTTTCCCTTTCCGATAATCATCTGAGCTGTGCTCGTGTGAAGGAAAGGGATCTGGGGGGGAATGAGAAGGGGAGAGAGAGAGGTAGTATGGGAATGCTTGCTAAAAACTGGTTATTTTACTGTGGTTTGCCTTGGGCTTGGGAACCCGAGTCTGATTACGCTCCTTAATTGTAGAGGTCTACGTAGGACTCCCTCTGGTTTGTTTTTACTCAGTAGATAAAATCGCTGGAGGGATTGTAGATGTGCTATAATACATATATTTTTTAACATAAATATGTCTTCGACCCTTTTGACTTGTGATGACTTCTTCTTCTTCTTCGCCTTTGCTCTTCTTGCGAGCTTTGGGAAAACCAAAATAGCTGGCTGAAAGGTGCACCTTACTACAGCCATGCAGCTCCTCAATGATGCTAACACTATGCACTGCGCAGCTATACAAACTCAATAAATAAATAAATAAATAAATAAATAAATAAACAACAATCTACCAAGTAAACCTTCCCTCACTTTCGCAGATGTCACAACCCTACCCCATAGCAACCTTTTCCGTAATACTGCGCCAATATTACATGCCACTCCCCCATCCCCCCCGCCCCCGCAACATCTGCCTCACAAATCAGGCAAGTGAAGTCCATCTAAGCTTTTTTTTCCCTTGGTATTACTATTCCTCCCAGGGGTTGGGTGGAAAAAATCCCCACGCTAGTACCACCAGCCCCGTGTCCCGCATCCGTCTGAACCCATGCTCTCTCTCTCTCTCTCTCCCAATTTCTGAAACACTGTGTAATTTATTTTCTTCTTTTTTTTTGTCTACAATGTTCTGCACCGCCACAGTAATGCATGTTATGCGTCATGGGGGAGATGCTAAAAATAAAGGCAAGGGGGCAAGGGGGGAAGGAAAGAAGACATGGGTGCTCGGGTGTGTGTGTGTGTGGAGGGGGAGATGCGTTGCAGTGCTGTTTCAGGCATTTTTTGACTTCCGATTTTTTTTGGGAGATCGGGAGTGATGTGCGATTTGATATATACAGGGGGGGTGGAGGGACGCATAATATAGGATGACAGATAAGATAAAGTGATTTGTTGCTGAGAGCGGAATGTGAGGAAGGGGGAACGGATAGTCGGGGTTTGTTGTGTGGGTTGTAAAGGGGCGGAAGCGGACAACAATGGGTGTGGATGGATGTGTTTCAGAAACACAAAAGTGACGCGAAACGGGGAATCTAAGAATATATACAGACAGCAGCGGGATTTGAAATGTGTGTGGGATTGCTGACACAATGTGTAAGTGACAGGCAGGTATGATGACGAACGGTGTCAATGTTTTGCAAGTATCAAAGGCGGGCCCGGAAAAGTGTGCATTTGTATTCCGCTTTTCTTTGCATTCAACATGTTTCCAAATCAGTGGAATTCCTAGGCTACTTACCTTCATTGAAATACTGCATACTATTATATTATTAAAGATCACCGGATGCAGCCACCTTCTATTGTCAATCCGTTACAACACATCCAACAACACTACACTTGATGACAGTCCACACATCCTCACTTAAACTTCCTTGGCCAAATAAATTTTGCATAGCATGGAATGAACAGTGCGAACGTAGAGTTACCCATTACTTTTTATTTTCATCTTTACAAGTAGATACATACATCATACCCCAAGTCAAATGTCTCCAAGCGCCTACAACAATAACTTCATCAACGCCGTCTCATGCTCATCATCACCTCTACCGCCAACACCTCGCCATGCACCGCCCATCTAATCTCCGGCAGCACACCGTGTCTTGGGATAGAAAAAAAAAGGGAGGAAAGAAAAAGGTATATATCGCTCAAACCATTAGAGCTGGAGTTTTATGACTTGACCTGGAAGCATGGAATGCAATTACTCGCGCATGTTGACGACACAGCGAATGCAGTCACCAGCCTTCATGTCACCAAAGGCCTGGTTGATCTTGTCGAGTGGCTGGCGGTGAGTGATGAACTCGTCGACCTTGAGGTTACCCTGCAGGTAGTCGGATACGAGGCCGGGCAGCTGGCTGCGGCCCTTGACACCACCGAAAGCGCATCCCTTCCATACACGACCAGTGACAAGCTGGAAGGGACGGGTGGAGATCTCCTGACCGGCGGCGGCGACACCAATGATAATGGACTCTCCCCAGCCCTTGTGGCAGGCCTCGAGAGCAGCACGCATGACATTGACGTTACCTGTGCAGTCAAAGGTGTAGTCGCAACCGCCATCGGTCATCTCAATAAGCTTCTCCTGGATGCTCTGGTTGCCGAGCTTGGTGGGGTTGACAAAGTGTGTAGCGCCGAACTTCTTTGCCCACTCCTCCTTGGCGTCGTTGACATCGACTACGATGATCATGCCAGCCTTGTTCTTGGCGGCTCCCTGGATGACGGACAAACCAACACAGCCGGCACCGAAGACAGCAACGTTGGATCCAGCCTCGACACCTCCTCGGCCGGCAGTGATGGTTGCAGCTCCGTAACCGGTGGTGATACCGCAGCCGAGCAGGCAGGTGCGGTCCATGGGGGCGTTCTCAGTAATGGCGACGACTGAGATGTCGGCGACAACGGTATATTGGGAGAAGGTGGATGTGCCCATGAAGTGGAGAAGGTCCTTGCCCTTGCACCTGAAGCGTGATGTGCCGTCAGGCATGACACCCTTTCCTTGTGTGGCACGGATCTTTCCGCAAAGATTGGTCTTGCCGGACTTGCAGAACTTGCACTCCTTGCATTCTGGGGTGCTATCTTGCTGTTAGGTGGGTTTAGGTTATATGTGGGGTAGCTTGACGTACTATAGCGCAACGACGTGGTCGCCTGGCTTTACGTTGGTAACGCCCTCGCCAACTGACTCGACGTAACCGGCACCCTCGTGTCCAAGGACAATGGGGAAAGCACCCTCAGGGTCCTTGCCAGAGAGTGTGTAGGCATCTGTGTGTGTTGTGAGTTGCTGAGGTAGCAGCAGAGGCCAAAGGTTTCAACATACCGGTATGGCAGACACCAGTGTAGTAGATTTGGATACGGACTTCGTGCGCGCGGGGCGGCAGGACCTCGATCTCCTCAATGGAGAGGTCCTTGCCGGCTTCCCAGGCTACTGCAGCCTATCTTTCCGTCAGCAATGACATTTCTATGGTTACAGACTGTGTCGTCATTTGCCGACATCCGCTTCCGACGCGTCTGGTCCGCTAGTACCCGTGGGATTACATGCATGTTACAACACGTCTTGCGGACCCGCATGCCAAGATTCGCGGCCAGCTACGCAGACAGCTGGTGGAGAGGGCGACTGTGCTATCTGGAGGCAATTGATTCTCACACACACCTTGCAGGTAATTGTCTGTTGAGAAAAATGTCAGCTGGTGTATACAGGCGACTTGAGCAAGATAGCTACGTGCGACGGGACGTACCTTTCCAACGGTGTCTGCAGACATTGTGGATTGAGTGTTGAGGTTGTTTGTGTGTCTGAAGAGTGCAAAGCAGCAGCAGCAACAGCGGTAGTTAAATAGCAAGAGGGGAAGAGGGGAAAGGCAAGCTATTACAGCCCCGTAGAGCGGCTCCGGTAGCTTTTATTTGAAGATGTGGGGTCAACTGCGACAAGGCAGCGTCATTCCGCTGCCCCTCCAAGCCCCTCCAAGGCCCATGCCCCTCACTTGCGGGCGCGACTCGGCGCATGTCGCGCGATGCTCGCCCTTTGAGGCTCAAACTCGTAGCTGGCTCGGAAATGCCTGAATGCCTGGCCATTGCGACACGGGCGCTGACTATTGACCGCTGCCGTCCGGGCATCTTAGCCAGATGTGGACATGTTGGTGGTAAGGCCAGCTCGGCAGTCGCGTTGCGGAACTGCTTGCCGCTTCGGGATGACGGACACGACGAGCCAGTGTGTAGATATGCGCCATTCAGCAAAACCTCTCGCACACTACTGCACTCACAAACCGCCGCCCTTTTTCCTTATCAGCTTTGTGGCGCGTGTCATCCTTCTAGACCCAATACCTATCCATCGGCTACTTGGACCAGGAAAAGACCAACCGTGTGGAACTAGTCAGATAATAGCTACATGTCTATGTATGCAGAAAAACGCAATATCTTGGTATCTTCTAACAAACTGCCAATAACTCAGACCTTGCAAATACACCCGATTTGGTGTGCCTCGCTCATCAAACAAACAAACAAAAGAAAACGGCATATTAGTATGTCCTCTGTCCTGCCCTTGCTCATGCTTTTGAACTGCCCGTCGGGGCCTCGTTTTCTTCCTCTAATATCCTGTCTGGTGTCGTTTGCTTGCTACTGCTCACTGACACGTCCTTGCCACTTTTACTCTTGCTTCGCAGCCTTCCCCAACTCACCGTCCTCCTCCTGTTCTTCTCCGGTCCTTTGACTTCGTGACTCCACCTTCTCCTGACTGGCGGTCTTGTCGAATCCAAGCCTATCAAACTGCGGATCTCCGACACTTCGGCGTGACCCCGAGTTGTCTTCATCCTGTGTGCCCATGTGCATTCGCCATTCTCAAACAAGAACTCGCCGCCAACCTGCTTGAAGTCACCGCCCTTGAGCGCCTTCCTGCCCGTGCTGAGGCCCTGGAATATAGACTGTACCGAGTTGATGAGAACGTTGGTCTGCATGTATTGGGGCTTGGCGCCTAGGTTCAGGGTGCGCGTCATGCCTAGGTGGTCGTAGAGCTTGCGCGTTGGATCCGCGTAGATGGGGAAAGGACACCCCGTCGTTTCGGTATACATGGGTATCAGCTCGGGCCGCCCACATCCAATAACCGTGATGAAGGTCGGCGTGGGTAGGGCGAGTAGGTCGTCGGGCGTTATCGATGAGGCAAGCGTGCGCAAGTATTCCTGGCAGTTCTGCGAAGTGTTAGCCAAGTCAAAGGTAACGTTGAATTGAGATAGTGTTGCAGCTACTTACGCCGCAGAAGAAATGTCGAATGAAGATGATGAGCTGCCTCGAAGCGACATGGGGCGCCTGATAGAGTTCCTTGAACGGCCTGCTTTGGCCCTGCGCATCCAGAACCAGCATGTCTGCTACCGCACTCAGCTCCTTCTCCGTTGGTATGTCATTGTTCACGTCGAGTGTGCCCTCGAACTCCTCCTGCTCCCCACCCAACACAGGCGTTTGGCTCGATGGCGAGAATGGTGGTGTGGTATTTTCTGCGACGTCCATTGAGGGCTTGGCATATGCTCCATGTCCAGATTGCGAATGTGGTGGTGAGGGCACCTGTGTTGCGGGTGGTTGTGGCGTAGACGTCATAATGGGTGGAGGGACGGGGGCAGTTGCTTTGGCTTCTGAGGTCTCCATGTTGATTGTAGTAGAAAAAGAAGAGGACGAGGAGTCAAAATAGAAAGTCGACGGCGCAGCTGTGGTAGTTGCGTAGCTGATCAGTGTCCGGAAGCCAGCTGATCCGGAGCTAGAGGGCGTCGGCAGGGGGCGTGGTGCTCTATATACAAAGATTGAATGTCCAAGGTTTATGGCGAACAAGCAGGTGTTTAAAGGGAGGCCTACTAGCAAGCGATTTTATTTATTCATTGGCCATGCGAAACACGGCCACATATGCGACACGGTTCGAGACGCTCGATGCAGGTACACGCAACGACGTCAGCGGCTGTTGCAGCTTGCTATTGGTGCCCGCCGGGGTGCTGGTCTTGTGCGCATCGGGAATAGCGCCATTTGGTGTGGCAGTTGTGTGCATTCGTCCACTCCCCGGGCCACTTATCCAACAATTGCATCTTTTCTACATGCATACACAAACAAAATGAATATCCATCCGGTGAGCCTGTGCGTTGTTGGCAGTGGAGATGCCTTGAAGCCTGACGTGTCTCAGGGTCTCCTCCTATAGGTATCTACGCAGGGTCTGGCGCTAAGCCACGCTCCGGACGGCGCCACTGCCATCATGACAGCCACCCTCACAACACCTTCTCACACACACCGCATCCAAGCAGCCACCGCATCGTGCTTTTGCTGAGCCACTTCACCCATCCAGTAGTTTCTATCTTGCTTTTCTTTTCACATGCACCTCCACCACTTCACCCCACCCCTACACACCATACTCATTCTCTCGCGAAGCTAGCTCCGTCTTGATGCGGTCTAGGACCTCTACGTAGTGCTTGTAGTTGGGGAAATCCACACCTTGGCAGTCCTTCTTCACTTGGCCAGCTTTGACAGCGGCCGCTTTAGCCATTCCAAGGTCGTTTTGGTGCTCACAGACGAGCGCAATATCCAGGTACCTATTCAGAATCAGCCGAGAACTCTGCGAGACCTTCGTAGAGCTCCTGCCGTCACTTTCTACCCTTCTCGTCAAACAAGTGTAAAAACCACCAGGTTGCGAGAATGACTCATATTATTACTTACACAGCAGCCAGTATGGCGGTATAGTCTCCTTCGAGTCCGTGTAGCACGGCTAGTTGAAGCAACTTGTTGACGAATTGGGGCTGCTGGATCCCTTCCAGAAGCATCGCGCCTCGCCACCTACGCGTCTCATGATCTAGTTCTTGGAGTAGGAAGCGCCTTATAGCACTCTGGTGTGCGAAGCTTGTCTCGTCGCTTTCGTCCCCAGTGCAAGCTGGGCAGTCGCAGACGAAGCCATAGTGCTTGAGCTCATATGTCCGGGATGGCTTGTCATGGATCATGTCGCAGTATGATAGTGTGATCTCTTCGCCTACAGCCACGTCATTCATTACATGGATAGTCTCCTTGTTGATGGATGGGTTCCAGGAGAAGCAAGCATTGGGATTGCAAGAATGATTGAATCGTGCTGCATGTGGGAACACAGCTGCACCCTTATCCATTTCCATGCAATTTGTCTGGAAGATGCTCATCCATGTCGCTTCCTTGCCAATTCGAGCCGTGTGTTGCTCCTCAATACGCTGTCGTTCTCTTGGTTCTACGCTACTATGGATTTTAGACGGCCATTGTCTTGGATCCTGGCCATGGCCAGAATGAAGCGAAAAGTAGAGCTTCTTCTGTTCCGCCGTCAATCTTGCAGCGGCATCCTCAATGTCAGATTTTAGATATGCCCCGGATGGTACAGCCAAGAGTGGATCGTCTTCCAAGATACGCGTCCCTCGGGGGATCGGCGCAAGCGCGAAACATCCATAACCTTTTCCAGGAATCTTTCGAATCTCGTAGTATTCGTTTCCCTCTGTACACTGTCAGCCCCGCCCAAATTACCTTTTCTCGATGCTGGTCTGCTCCAGTACTCTTGTTCGTAATGAGATCAAGGGTTTCACTACTTACCAGGAGGCGTCGGAATAGCTCCATCGGATATCGCCATCTTGGAGTTCTCACGAAGTAGAAAACCAGGGCGACTATGAGAGATTTTGAAGTACCAGCCGCTTGCTTGCTCAAGGAGTGAGTGTTTGCTACTCGATGAGGTAGTGGGTGTGAAAGCAAATGTTTGGATGATTGTGTAGGTAGGGACACTGCCGCACTTCACTTTGGCACACTGCGCTATCAACCCTAGGCATCTCTCACCCGTCCTGCAAAGTGAAAATGCTCTGATTGGTTTTACCTTCGTTGACAAATACACGCATGATCCCTGGTCTCCCTCACTCTCCCCATCAAGAGGTCATGTTTTACATTTTAGGCCATTCCGGAGCTGCTTTCCGACCTATATGATTATTCTCTAGGTTTAATATGTGGGCCACTAGTAAGGGAGCAACGCAGGCTAAGGTTACAAACAAGAACTTTACTATATGCAGTGTAGCGGCCGTCGGCATTGCTTGAGAACAGCTCGGCATTTCTCACTGATATTATTAACCCAGCGATAGAGCCATACGAAGACGAGAGTCTGGTCATCAAATTTGGCGTATGCACATACAAAACTTACAATTACCATCGCCGCAAAGCCAAACCACAAACATCTAACAGCACTAAAATCTTACAGTCATTTTGATCGACTGCAGATTCCAACATCGTCCCGAGAGACAGCAGGTATTTGCTAGGACCAACACCGCACATTACGAGCTTAGCTTACTGGTTTTCCGCGCATCCGAGGATTTGCAACCGGACTCGGATCCCGAATCCATAGAGCGTACACGTGTCAGTATGTAAGTAGAGTCAGGGGGTTCTGAAGCCAAGCGCGCGAGCGAAGTAATTCCTTTTCTCATAGTACGTGAAGGACAGTGTTCTAGTGTATCACATGACATCAAGAATAGACACGCAACCCGGACTATATTTATCTCCGCACCATCAAATCAGAAGAGTCAATATGGGTATTCTTCATACTTCCTACCGACATGAAATACCGACATGCCATCCACTCTGACCCCATCCCATCTACCATCCCCCACATCTGCCCTGGTACTCTCCACTTCATCCTTTCCTCGCATCTGACTTTCCATCTTTACTTTGAATACTCATACTCATTCTCAGACTCATACGGTCCACCATGGAAGTCGCATTTTTGATCCTTCCTCTCCTTGACACCCGGCCACTTGATCATGCTAGAGCCGACGCAGTGTCTCTTGCATGTCCACTTGTACTTTAGGTTGACGCAGCCGCATTTGTATTCGACCTGGTAGACTTCGCACATCTTGGTCGCTGGGTTAGAATTTGGATGGGGAGTGTATTGGGGTATTGGGAGGTTTGGGTGGGGTGGTGATAGAGGGAAAGGAGGAGATGTATACAGTAAAGGTGCGTTTACAAGGTGAATGGTGCTGTGGATTCACAGCCAGGGAGGGTTTCATTCATGATCAAGATGGCATTGAATGCTTGAATGAGAGAAGGATTTCTATGGTCATTCTTGGATACCTGAAGAGTTCAACGGGCAAACTTTATTGTCCGCATGCTTCCGTTCAAACAGCAAACATTCACACTGAAGGTTCAACAACCAAGAAATCCTTAGCTCACCGCAATGCCACACCTCCAGCTCGACCCCACACCCTACTCAATGCGTAACCAACCACTCCAAAACCCTCTCCGCAATCTCCTCGTTATTCTTCTCCATAAAAAGCATATGCCCATTCCCCCGAATCCCCACATCCGCCAACTCCAAATCTTGCACCTTTACCCCCGCCTGCCTCAAATACCCAACCGTACAATAATCATACGGTGCATGATAACTCGCCTCCGCCGTAACCAGCAACACGGGCACTTTCGCAAGATTAACCAGCTTCTTCGCCGGCTCTACTTGCATAATACAATCAACATGCTCCGCATCTTTCGCTGGCACAACCACTTTCTCGATAAACGAAGCGTTCGGGCCAGCAGGCGGATCATACGAGACTTCTAAATCGGTAATACCCCAGGCTCGCGCAGGCCCCGATGCAGCGACTCGATTGATAAACGGCGGACCAGCAGGTTCAAGCGCGACTATGCTTTTCGTGAGCTGCGGCCTTGCATCGCCGACACGCCAACCGTACGCGCCCGCCTGACTATGCGTAACAACATGCGCAACCCCAATCTTATCAAGCAGCGCCGTATACGCCTTTGCGTTTTGCGATTCCAGAATCGTCACATTTACCTGGCGCTGGACTTGGGTCGCGTAAAATGTATCAAAAACGGCATCACCAACTTTACCCGTCCCGGGCCACTGCGTGTGCAGTTTGGCCTGCGGCCAGCGCGCGTGCGAGGAGATGGCTGTGAAGAGCGACTCTACGCGCGCGGTGCTGGCGATTTCCAGGGTACCGAGGCCGGGGAACCAAGGGGAGCGGCCGCGAGAGGGCTGGTCGGTTAGGTAGACGGTGTAGCCGTGCGAGAGGAAGAAAGAAGCCCAGCCTGGACGGCCATCGGGGGTTTCGAGGAAGTTTGTGCCTGTTTGGCCGTTTCCGGCGATGAAGACGATGGGGGTGGATTGGGTTTGGTTGGTTGGGGTAAGTTTCTCCACGTAGATTTGGTTGAGCATGTATTGTGCTGTTTCGTTTCCTAGCTACATTTTTTCTTGTTAGAGAGATGTGATGGTGGTTTGGGGTTTACGTTACTTACTGTGAGATTTGCATACTCGCCGCCTACGTAGAAGAACTCGCGACGCGATGCTACCTTCTCAACGTAACCCAATGCAGTGGCTAGAAAGTGCCCGCAGAGCACCAGTACTGTGGTGCTCAGGTGAAATCCTCCCATCTGGTCTTTTGATCAGAGGCTCTTGCTGGACGGTGAAGACTGGCATTGTACGACATTGAAGGTGGGGAAGGGCCGACTGTCGTGTACGGCTATATAATCGTCACTCAAACGAGGGCGCTAAAGCATCTCACTCATATTTGGCCGACCCGCTCATCTTGGCATACGGAAATGTTTGTGTGTAATCCCACGGACTTGAGTTCTGCCAACAAAAGATCACATTGTATCTAGGTTGATTCGGTGCAATGTTTAGCGAAATCCACACGTATCTAGCATGCCGTTCCTCGACCGGAATTCTATATTCCGTGTCACATATACGCTAGGGAGACATCGTTGAGGGAATTCGATTTCATCAAGCCTTCCTATTTGGATGAAACAGTGATGGTCTTCATACGACTCTAGATTGGATCAGTATGTGGCTGGTAGGACACTCAGTCGTCCGCCATCCGTGAGCAAAATATTTCCGTTGATGTAAGCACCCGCTCTGCTCGTCAAGAACAACAAAGCGCCCGCCATATCCTTACGGTCTCCAACTCTTTGCTGTGGAAGGTATTCCCTAGGATAAGACTCTTTGAAATTCATGTCGGCAGTAATCTCGCTTGGGTACACTGCATAAACGTTAGTATATTGCAAAGGCAGCCTCACTAGCTCTCGTGACACTAGCACATTTGGAATCTTCCTGATGAAATAAAGCGAGAAATTTGCAACTTACATCCAGGTGCAAGAACGTTACAACGGATGCCGAATGGCACTAGCCTTGTAGCGAGCTGCTTCGTGATGTGGATAACTGCTGCTTTTGAGCCGGCATATGCGAAGCCCGACATTAGAACACGGCTGAATGCCCCAGCACTGCTGACACAAATGAACTGGCTATCTTGCTCGACATTCTTAGCCTTGTTGCCCTTGTCTAGCAAGTCAAGGAAAGCGACAGCAGTGAAGAAGGCTCCGTTGACATTGACGTTGTATGCCTGGTTGAACTCGTCTGAGTCCCAGTTCCACAGGTACTCTTGCGTTTCCTTGATCGTTGCATCGTCTTTCAGATAGCGCAATGTTGGGCCAATGATGCCGGAGTTTGCAACTACGACGTTGACGTAACCGACTGCCTCAGCGATATGGGCGGCCGCTTCGGCAAGATCCGGCTTCGAAGTCACATCTGCTTTGAAGTAACGGATGTTGCCATGCTTCTACACATATCGATTAGCGAATTTAATGATGATTGCCGGTGGAGTTGAATCGCTGAGGAGGTTTAGAAACGAAAGTAAACAGATACGACAGTGTAACAAGAAGCACCGTCCGATTGTGAAACAACAAAGCTTACCGCTGTAGCCGCAGCCTCTTTCAAAACCTCCAATCGTCGTCCGAGGATGTAGACAATTGCACCGTTAGCCTCCAAGGCTTGAGCAATCATCAAACCGATACCTTTGGATTGGTCAGTCCAGTAAATGACTCAGCGGTCCAGAAGCATTACCTGTCCCTCCGCCAGTGACAACAGCTACCAAGCCTTTGACATTGAAGAGATTGCCCGCTTCGATATCCGCCATTGTGATGTATGTCGACTCAGGAACGAGATTGGTCTACTACCGTACTGGATACAAATATTGACAAAGCTCAGTTGAAAGTGCGGGAGGAATCGGATGCAGATCATGCGGCTGCGCGCCACTACTAGTAAATGACATGCTTTCGCCTGCTGTTGATAGGGCCGAGAGATACCCCGTGCCAACGCATCCGACTTTGCATCCTGGATCCTCATCACATGACAGGGTTATGCTCGTATAAGGATTACTCACATATTTAGAATAAGATCTAAGAGGACGTTTTAAATCTTACAAAACCGGGTTCCGCAAGGAATAGCGGTTCTTGCCTTGAGACTCACTGGCATCGATTTGGTGTCTTATTTGAAAAAATAACAGATTCTCGGTGGTGCCTCAGACTTGGTGTGATGTGCTACGAATCCGCTAGGTACAAATAGGCATCTGCAAATGCCACTTCCTAGGTAGTGAGTGATGCACCAGATCAACCACGGTGAATATGCATCAGTTCTTAACAGTAGTTTTTTCGCGTGATCAAAGACAATTAGATGAATTACGCCAAGCTGACACTGGGCGTGTCTTGGAGTCGTATCACAATCAATACACCATTCTGACCTCACGTGCGATCGCTTAAGTACTCAAAGCAGGCGCTCTCAAGTACCGAAGTCTCTATTATTCAGTAGGGTCTAGAATATCCAAATAAAATCATCGTCTTAGATGTTCGTAGCATATAACTTAGTCCAAATGGACGCTACTTCAAGCTATGTAGTCTGAAGATTAGAAGTAGTGTATGCTCGAAGTGCGGGGTCGGCTAGTGGGCATACTAGTAGCCCGTACACGGATCCGTCTCACTGGTATAGGTTCTCTATCTGGAACAGATCAGAGAGATTAGCGAGATAGCATCCGACACCAGTTCGTTATTGTTTGTGTCGAGGTGTTGCAGCGCGTGGAAGCTGTTCCTAGGACCGAGGTTCGGGCTAGTCAACCCCACGGATGCGAGCTATCTCCGTGTGGGGTAACACCCAAATGGGTAATGCGGGCTACGCGTATCTGCCTAGGTGGCCCAACGCACCGCCACCTTGTCAACACTTGCTCGGCTTCTCTTTCATCCTCTTTGCAGTTCTCTTGGTTACAGGGTGCTTGTTTGTTCATGCCTTGATTGGCAGCACCTAATCCATTCCCTCTATCTTTCAAGCCACCATGGGCCTTTCCCCAATTGAGCGGCTACCCGTCGAGCTCCTACAGCACATATTCATTGGGTCAGACTGCAGCCTTACGTTGCTGCAAACATCTCCATATATCGCAACGCGGCTCTCGTCCGAATACATCTACAACTGTACTTGCGACTACTATCTGACTGAGGTGCATGGCGAGCATAGCAAGCAGTCCGCTGCGCAGACCTATATCTTTGCTTCCAAGTGGATGACATGGGAATTTTTCAAGTCATGGTGTCTGCGGCGATTCGGACCTCGAGGTTGCTTGTGTGACCGCATGCCGGAGGAAGGCTGCTTCGATGCGCAGTGGCCTCCGAACTTCCAGGATGCGACGACCATGGTCTTTTCACGAAGCCATTTACCGCGCCTTGCTTTTGTCAAAGGCCGTTTACCAAGAAAACTGCTGCAAGGGCCATGGTCTCCGGATAAGATTGAGTTTCTGCGGTTCTTGCTGTGGACTACAAGCATGAATGTTGATTGGTGTAACCCCGAGATGGCTCAGTTGGCCGTCCAAGGCAGGCTCCAGGCGATGAAGGAACGAAAGTTGGAGGCAGTAGAGCTGTTCAATAACAATAGGCGACTAGGGAAACGACCCAGCTTGGAAACAGTGCATTTTGCTGTCGTGGAAGCTGGTTGCGATCGCTCTATCGTGTACGATACGTTGGAGGGAGCGAATATGTGGAATCATACTACTGATTCCCATTATGCTGAAGCGTTGCACAAATGGTGTGATGACCAAATAGCAGCCGGTAGTCGAAAGGGCTTATGGCTGCGCAAAAAGCTGGAAGAGTCCCTGGTTCTAAGAAAAGGGGACACTGCAAATGAATACGACCCAGGGAAGGCGTATCCGCGAAAATCATGTCTGACCACTGAGACTGAGGACTATGATGGTGGACCAGATGATCAGTTGATAGTCAATGAGCTTGAGTGGAACAAGGTACGTTGGTATTTCTTTTTTCCCGCCATTACAAAGCCTGCATTCCTCCTGGATGGAGCGTTCTACATATGTCCAACAGAACCCCTTGAAGCGTGGATGCCGTAAATAAAAGGCAGAAACATTCCCAAGTGTTAAAGCTTTCCAAGCTGTTGGAATTACATTGCGACAGAATGAAGTCATGGTTCCTTGATTTCCTGCTTGGAAATTGCGCTTAGAGCTAAATATGCTCTAGGTGATACCACAGCGAGGATGGCTCATTGCAAGAGCTACGGGCTACAACTACCAGACTATTAATCATAACCTGAGCTGGCCTGAGATTACTCGGCATCCCGGATACCGCATGTATCGAGGCCCCAACTCACCTCGTCGATTACAATGCTGGGTAGAGCACAGCGGAGCTTCACGAATCATTGACTTGTGGCTAAGTCCACCTGCTTCGCGCGAAAGCACTCCTGAGCTTCGCCAACGCCGGACCTCGTTTAAGTACACTTCTTGAAATGGGAAGAAACGGGGGATGGGAAGTGATCAAGCAAAAATGTATTGTGCTCGTTTATTGGGTACGATGGCTTGAAGCACATTCGAATCCGACCTTGCATTTACACCAAGAACTCGACACAACAAACCAGCTTTTTATTGTAGAATTTTGTCTCATTGCTGCCCAATCACCTTGAATTTCCTTTTATAGTCTAGCAAACATTCTGCTAACACTGCGCTATAGCCCTATCTTCTATTCGGTTGGTTCAGAGTTTCACCATTCCGAAGAACGGGAATTCACGGTGTTACAAGATCTGATCTTGGAGATTACTGGGTACACATCTACGGTCAGCGCCGGTTGTGTAAGGGAAGCTACGGACACACAGTCACAGATGGACACCATTTCTGGCTGGAGATGTGGGTCACGCAGACCAAGCAGCAAACACATCTACAGGGTGAGTGAGCAGTAGAGTTTTGTTACTTCTCGGACTCGGTGGCCTTAGATTTGAGCAAGTTGGTATGATGAACTATAGGGCTTTTGAATTTACTGGCCCAAGAACATGTTTGCGGAACCATACTACAATTTGCTTTTCGCCTCACGGCTTACAAAACCACAAACTGGCCTTATTCTGACCATTTCAACCGTCTCCGTCTTGTTTCCCGCGACCACTCTTTGGAGTTCTGTGAATGCGTCATCATCTTGCAGTACGCCCTCTATGCGCATACTCTTCCCCTCTTTATCTTCCGACACCAGAATTGCGTCAAGTCCCTTTACATTACTCACAGCTTTCTCGAAGACGCTCTCGCAGTCTCTTTTTGGCGTTACGGATTGGTTAGGCTTCGGAGTAACGTTCAGCAGAGCAATAACAGGGGTTGAAGAATTGGACAACGTTGAACCTAGCATCTTCTTATTCACAACAGGACGATTGTGCACTTCAGGGGGCTGAGCAAGAACTTCTCCAGTACCGAATAGTTGAATGAGGTCTAGTACGGGTTTGGCAGCCATATGTGCATCATTTGCCGCTTGGTTTGCGTATCTGGTCTTTGTCAGCATGATCTACAATATTGGTACAATTAGAAAGAAACCTACTCTTCGATCATGTATATCTCATTTTCTGCCTGATCATCGTATGGTAGAGCGCACACATATTGCAATACCTCGGGCTCGTTTGACGTTGTGTAGTCGATGATCTTCTGAAAGGCTTCGATAGCTTTTTGCCGGGTCTGTGTGTCCTTGCATACGAGTCTTGCTATGGTCACAATAGACGTCATTTTGAATCAATGCATCAATCATTGCAAGAAATTACATTGCTCGGAACCAACGGGTTTTATAAAGCATACCAACCCCGCAAGCTCGGAACTGGGAGTCCGAGACTTCGGAATAGGTGACCCGTACCTGCATTCACACTGCGTTGCTGACATACCAATGACTCTAGGTTTGGCACATGACATCTCCTACCAAATAGTATGCAACTATGACTTGCTGTCAACATACCTCCAAACACGATATGCGCCAAAGACAGACCCTCGCGTCACCACGTGAGCTCGCGTATCCTGACGTCACCAACCCATTACCCTTGCACACCACCAGACGCGCCTTCTCTCGTACCCGCCTAACCCTTCAGCTTCCCAAGGTCCAACCAAACATCCCATGTCCCTCCCCCGCTACATCCGCTCTCTCCACTCATCCTTCTTCACCCCATGGCGCACATACTCCTCTCTCAATCGTAAAAGCAGTATCCCATTCAACTTCTTCTCTGGCTTCACCGCCGCCACCATGGCCTCCGCATCCCCCACCAACCCTTTCCCCTCAACACCGTACACCCCAAAATACGATAAATGGCCGTATACAGCCTCGGATTTCCAGCGCTACGATGAGAATCCCGACGGCGATTTCTACAAGCAACCGCGGCTAGTTACGCATATTGATGACCCGGCTATTGCACGCTTGACACAGTATTACGACACAGTTCTGCCGCGGAAGGGCGAGATGCTGGATATGTGTACGAGCTGGAAATCATTCTATCCACCATCCGTTAAAGAAGCGATTCAAAAGGGTGAGCTAAAAGTTTATGGCGTGGGGTTGAACAGAGAAGAGATGGCACTCAATGGATGTTTTCTGGGCAAAGAGGAGAGGTTGAGGGTGCTGGATTTGAATGCGCCGCCGCATGATGTTAGAGCGGGGTGGGAGGAAGAGGAATTGCAGTTTGATGCTACGACGTGTGTGGTTAGCATCGATTATTTGAATGAGCCGCTGGAGGTTTGCAGGAGGTTGCTTGAGGCGACGAAGGAGGGGGGAACGGTGCATTTGGTTATTAGTAACCGTTGCTTTCCGAATAAGGTTGTTAGGAGGTGGTTGATGTTGGATGAGCGGTCGAGATTGGAGTTTGTGGGAGGTAAGTTGAGTGGTCATGCTTTGGGTACTGGGGTATTTGCTGACTTTGTAGATTATCTTCACTTTTCTGGATGGAAAGATGTGGAGATTGTTGATCTTTGCGCGAGAGATGAGAAAGGCATGCGAGTCACGGATGATCAGGGCACGGTTCTTATACGCTCACCACATCTTCCAGACCACCTGGACCCATTGTGGGTAGTTCGGGGTACAAATCAAGCGTAGTTCACTTGGGTGTAGTTGATAAGACTATTGATTCCTTTGTAAATGTACTTTTTATAAACTTTTGTTTGACTTACGATAGCGAATACATCTTCTAAGTACAAGCAACTCAATCACACAGCTTTTAATACCGAACCTTTGTACGTACTGTCCCCCCTCACCCCTGCTTCGCCCACGGCTCCAGTGCATCAACCAACTTCTTCCACTTTCCCCCCTGCCACCCACAAATACGCTCCCACTCCGGCAGTGTTGCCTTAATAAACTGCAACCAACCCCCCACAACAACATCCGCATACGTCAACTTTGCGCCCTCCAAAAACGGTCCCTGATCCCCAAACCGCCACATCTTCGCAAACTCCTCCATATCCGCCTCAAAAGCCTGTAGAATCTTCTCCCTAGTCTCACCCTCTACACACAACTGATCCCAGCTCTCCATATGCAAGCGCTCCACAAACTCCCGTTTCGTCTGCTCCGCCGTCTCAGGATTCAGCGGCAGATAATTCGAGCACAGCACTACGTGTTTCGTGAACAATGCATCGACGTGCGCGTTGAAGACGCGGTAGACGCCGATTGTGTCGGGAGAAGGGAATAGGCGTTCCCCGCTGTCTGCGTACGTGCGGTCAAGGTACACGGCTATGTCGAAGGAGTCGCCGACCCAGGAGTCGCCGTTGGGGGTGTTGGGATCCCGAATCATGGGTAGGGTGTAGAAGTCGGAGTTGTCTGGGAATTTGCGCACAGGGTCGACTTTGTGTGCGAGACGGGTGGATTTTACGTCTGGGAGTTCGACCCAGTTGGTTTTGTAATGGAGGGCTTTGATGTTGAGTGTATAACTAAATTGTTTGTTAGATATGCATGCTTTTTGCTTTTTCTTACGTGTTGGAAGAGGGGGAGTGGGGAAGCTGGAAATAACGAACCGTGTTTTCCAGGGGTTCGGGGCGTAGCATCGTTTTGGGGGGCCAGAGGCTATGTCGAAGAATTCAATTGGGGATTCGGGTGTTGCCATTTTGTCTGGTTTGTTGGTCTGTGTGGTGTCGCTGGTCTCGAGGAAGCTTGTCATGCGGAGATGGGATGCTGAGTATTGGTGGTGTCTGTGGGATGGTAGTTTGGTCCTATGTATATATGTATGTGCTTCTGTGCTGGCCAAGATGCCGCAGCATATAGTTACGTCGTTAGGCGTCCACAGACCAATCAATTGGACATGGGATGAGTCGATATGATATATGCGGAGTTCATGTAGAGTAGTGGGGCGAGGCGAACCGACGTTAATTTCGTGCAGACGCTTTGTACCACACCTTCTTAGCTTGTGAAGGCATAAACTAGCATAGAGACCGGAGTTCGGCAAGGACTGCAGTCTTGTGCACAAGGATTGGTTTGGTGTAGACGGTTGTTTGTGGCCTTTTGTGGGCCATTATCATTGTTGAGCAAAGATGAGTTGTTGTGGCTGTGCTTTTTGTACGACGGAAAGAGGTTGGTAGGAACACAATTACAGGCCCAATCTGCTGAACTCCTCTTAGTGCACAACCACCGTCCCTGGCGAAGACCTGGATCATTTGTATGGCATCTATCGCTGACTCCTTGCGTGTTCGTAAAAACCTAGGCTTCAATAACTTCCCGCAACGCCCTTGCACTCTTCTCCAACAGCTCCTTCTCCTCGCTACTCAACGGCATTGGCACACTCCTTACAATTCCCTTTCTCCCTAAAACCGCCGGCACACTCAGACAAACATCCAAGTCATCCTGGTAATGACTAACTGGCCGGATGCTCCTCTGGTCAAAAAGTATAGACTTGCAGATACTGGCTGTGACACCACCGATGCCATAATTAGTCGCACCTTTATTTTGGATAATATTTGTGGCTTTGTTTTTGGTTTCTTATGCAATGGCCTTTTTGTCAATGTTCTGATTTGATTCAATGGCTTTATCGAGAGGTACACCTCCAATGCTAGCAAGGCTCCAGGCGACAAATTGAGATTCACCGTGCTCGCCCAATACGTAAGCATCGATACTGGACGCTGCGACCTCAGCTTTCAGGGCAAGGATACCACGGAGGCGCGCTGAATCGAGAAAAGTGCCGGAGCCGATGACTTGCTGTTTGGGAAGCCCGGAAAATTGTTGGGCGAAGTAGGTGAGTACATCGACGGGGTTGGCGACGAGAAGCAGGACGGTATCTGGGCGAAAAGGTTTCATATCGCTAATAGCGGATTCGAGAATAGCTTTGTTGCGGCCGATGAGGTCGGTTCGGCTCTCACCTGTGCGTTGATGAGTTCCTGGGATCTCGCTGATGTTTCTCTGTGCTCGATTGATGTGTACCTTTCTTTTGCTTTGCGCCGGCGGTTATGACTATAACATCGCACTGCCCAGCTTCTTTGTGTGTTCCTGATCTTATGCGCGTTGTGGTATTTCCATGAAACGTGGCGT
Source organism: Bipolaris oryzae ATCC 44560 (assembly GCF_000523455.1). Lineage (NCBI taxonomy): Eukaryota > Fungi > Ascomycota > Dothideomycetes > Pleosporales > Pleosporaceae > Bipolaris > Bipolaris oryzae. The sequence goes on along the minus strand of NW_006911386.1, from coordinate 16,979 downwards.
CAGAAAGGTCTTGTACCTGAGCATCACGGACTTCTTCTTTTGGATCCACTATCAAGATGTCACCCGCGACCGGGTCCATGATGAGCGAGTAGGCAATGGTGGCACCTACATCGCCTGCACCAAGAATAGCGACTTGTGAGGTGAGTTTCGGATCTTGAGACATAGTAACAAAAGGGAAATGTAAGATTCAAAGGGAACGCTGTGTTGGGATTGATGAGTACCTTTTAGCTTGATGATGCTTCTATTAAACCAGCTTGTGACCTACGTCATTCTAATGGCGCTAGTATCCTTGCTATCCGTAGATAGCCCTGTATTATTTTGTTCGATCGTTATACATCACTGCATGACGCCACACCCCATTGCATGCCTTTCGTGAAGCTGTAGCAATGACGGGCGGCCCATGACAGACGGATTAGCCTGCCTTTTGGGTTTACACACATTCGACATTGCTGGAGATCCGTCTCGTGCGTCGTGTAGACCTGCGAGGTGGGCACTGTGGTTTTTTCCGAGCTAGCTAGTATATGTCTTAGTATGAGATACGGGGTTCGTATGCAAAACTGAAGAAAGCATCGCGAAAGTCAAGCACATTCACGATACCTTGGGTGAAGCGGTCGCAGCTGGTGCAGCCGTCTTCTTCTTCCGGGGCTGTGTCAAAAGACCTTTCTTGAGCAGCAAGGGTATGACATCGGAAGGCTTATTGCGACTGATTGTCTTTCGACACACGGGACATTGTGAACGTTTGGTCTCGTGGGGACCTGTACGGTTCTCACCGGCGATGAGAGCTTCCATGAGGCAAGTGTGGCAGAACAAATGACCTATCTGGAATCAGTACAATTTCAACGTTGTTGTATGCAGAGTAGGACATACCACATGCTGTAGCTGTAAGGTCGGTGGGATTGTCCATGCAGATGACGCAATTGAAGGAGTTGAATGTAGTGAACGTCTCGTCGGGCCTGGCTTGTACCTTGGCAGCATCCTCACGCTGCTTCTGCAGAACCTGTTGGACTGATGAATTCTCAGTCAAGTCGACTTCTTCCACCGTGACAGATTCCACGCTCTGCTGCTTGGCCTCCTTGGCCGTACCGTCTTCTCTCTTGCGCCGCTTTGCTGAGGGGCCTGGCGTAGGCGACTGTCTCTTCCTTGTACGAGGGGGCGAGTCTGGAGCGCTGGTCAGGTCTACGTAGCCATTTGCCAGACGGTCAGGTCGCTGTGAAGCCGGTGACCCCTGTGGATGTGCTCGGGTGGTAGGCGGCATCTCTGGTTGTAGAGGGCGGTAGGGTCGCCAGTCAAACGGGGAGTATCTGCCGTGGTCGAGGCCGGCTGGGTTGAGGATATGGTCAAAGAAACCAGTGCTGAAGGAGAGAGTCGGAGCGCGGTTAGGTTCCTCGGACTGGCGGTCGGCGGCTGTGTCGGCTGCAGCGGCTGCAGCGGCTGCAGTAGCGGCGTATTCGTCGTCAAAGAAGGCGTCGATGCCTGAGGGTGAAGGTGAAAGCGAGGCGCGACCGTCCGGGTCGAGGTTGTCGAGCGTATGGGACGAATGTGTTGGTGAGGCGATGTCATTGTCGTCGTCCAAGTGGGCGTAGTCGGCCGACATGGTGGCGCAGGCGTCGACCTACTGGGCGGCAGCGGCAGTGGCGGCAGCAACAGCAGCAACCTTTTCCTTCACCGACAGGATCGCGAGGCTAGCAAGGGGCCTGGGCATGGTGTCGCAGAGGCCGCCGGGTCGGGCGTGCTGCACAGCAAGAGACGAACGAACGGGAGTGCATGCAGTGGTCCGCCCGCGTAGGGCTGAGAGGCTGTGGCGCAGGCAACGCCAAGCACGAGAATAGTTTGGTCGGGCCTCAGCACCATGACGACACAATCCGGCATTCTAGTACTGCACTGCACAAAACTTCGTGCGACACGGCCTGAATGCGACGACATGCAGCAATGCGCTTGATATACGTGCGATGATGCGCTGCTCAGGACGGCCGTTGACCGCCACCACCGCTGCCCGCCGGTCCTGTCCTTTTGCTGCGCATGTGCCTTTTGCAAATCCCCCACTGCGACGATGCCTCGCCACAGCCCCGCCACCATCCAGTCGCAAAGGCAGCACCACCAAGAAGACCAGCCTCAATAGTATGTCATTGGTGCGGTGCGAGGCCAGTTCCTGCATACTAACAATTTGCAGTCCCCTCAGAAGCCCGCTTCAGTCCCATTGGCGTCCAGCATCTTTCTTTCCACATCCACCAGCAAGTCTTTCCTGGCGCAGAAACCAAACCCCCACCTGAACTCATAGCCCTATCCAAGGATCACCTCACCCGCCATGACTTGCTGGGGAAGAACCAGGATCAGAGCCCGCCTGTCGGGTTCGATATGCCCGAGCTACAGGGCACCACACTGGACGAGCACTTCTACAAGCTAGGCATGGACGCTGCTGAACCATATTTGGGCATGGCAAAGAGGCTAGTATGGGCAAACCCACCACCAAGGCCAAAGCAATGGGTGCGACAGAGTGGCTGGACCAAGTACAACAGCGATGGGACGACGGAAGCAGTAGAAGTGCCAGACGAGACGATGCTCGTTTTCGATACCGAAGTCATGTGGAAAGAGACATCGTTTGCGTGTATGGCGTGCGCCGCCAGTCCGACAGCGTGGTATGCCTGGCTATCTCCCTGGCTGTTAGGAGAGTCAGAGTCGGATCGACATCTCATTCCCTTTGGAGACACGTCGACACCGCGTGTCATTGTAGGCCACAACATAGGCTATGATAGGGCTCGCATAGCAGAGGAGTACAGCATATCACAGTCCAAAAACGCTTTTGTTGATACCATGTCGTTGCATGTTGCTTCTAACGGCATGTGCTCGCGGCAACGTCCCTCCTGGATGAAACACCAGAAGACCCGAGAACAGCGGGGCAAGACGGCTACTGCTGATGAGAATGCAGATTTGTCCTCGGTGCTGGATCCTGACGTACTGCCAGACGAAGAAGAGCTTTGGATGGGAAGGAGTGCAATCAACTCGTTACGAGATGTAGCTCAGTTTCATTGCAACATCACCATAGACAAAGCAAAGAGAGAATACTTTGGCGAACTTGATCGCGCAGGCGTGCGGGATATGCTGGATGAGCTGCTCGACTATTGCGCTGCCGATGTGGAAATCACTCATCGCGTCTATCAGAAGGTCTTCCCCCTCTTCCTCGAAACATGTCCACACCCGGTCAGCTTTGCTGCACTTCGCTTTTTGGCTGTCGAAATACTACCAGTTGACGAGACTTGGGATTCTTACATCAACAACGCCGAGGCAACGTACCATAAACTGGACAACGGGGTGAAAGAAAGGTTGGTTGCGCTTACAGAAAAGGCATTGGAGGTCAAAGATCAACCGGATGTGTACAACAACGACCCTTGGTTAAGTCAGCTGGACTGGTCAGGCCAGGAGGTGAAGATGGTCAAAGGAAAGAAGAAGGGCGACCCACCTCGACCTGCAGCACGACAGAAGAAGCCGGGCATGCCCAAGTGGTACAAAGATCTTTTTACCAAGAATGACGGCCCCATGAATCTTACCGTGCGAACCCGATTGACGCCAATATTGCTCAGGCTGGCTTGGGATGGCAACCCTCTGGTCTGGTCAGACAAGTACGGGTGGACGTACCGAGTGCCCATGGATGAAGTGTTTGCCTACAACGAAAAGGGAATCAAGGAGTTGGACATGTCTGAAGAAGAAAACTTGAAGTTGCGTGACGACACCGCGCATGCATACTACAAGATCCCACACAAGGATGGTCCGCTTGCAAGATGTACCAACCCGCTTGCCAAGGGCTATCTACAATATTTTGAAAAGGGCAAGCTGGGCTCAGAGTATGCTTACGCTAAGGAAGCATTGGAGATGAATGCTTCATGTTCATACTGGATCAGCGCGAGAGATCGAATCATGTCGCAAATGGTTGTGTACAACAAGGAGGCAAGTAATGCACCCAGACTGGCATCTTCCTCTGCCAAGACTGGAGGAGGCAAGGTTGGGTTCATACTGCCGCAAATCATACCCATGGGTACCATTACAAGGCGCTCGGTTGAGAATACGTGGTTGACTGCGAGCAATGCGAAGAAGAACCGCGTTGGGTCCGAGCTGAAATCGATGGTACGAGCACCCAAAGGATACTGCTTTGTGGGAGCCGATGTCGATTCACAGGAGCTGTGGATTGCTAGCTTGATCGGTGACGCAACGTTCAAACTGCACGGTGGTAATGCGGTTGGTTTTATGACACTAGAGGGGACCAAGGCGGCAGGCACTGATCTGCATTCACGAACAGCGTCCATCTTGGGCATTTCGAGGAACGATGCCAAAGTGTTCAACTATGGTCGCATATACGGCGCTGGGCTACAGTTTGCGTCGACACTACTGCGGCAGTTCAATCCCTCGTTGACGGACGCCGAAACGTCCAAGACGGCAAACGATCTGTATCAAAACACAAAGGGCAAGAAGACGACGCGGAAGGTGCTACGCGACAGACCGTTTTGGCGCGGAGGTACGGAATCGTTTGTCTTCAATCGACTAGAAGACTTTGCCGAACAGGAGAGGCCGAGGACACCAGTACTTGGAGCTGCCATTACCGAAGCGCTGCAGAGACGGTATCTTTCCAAAGGCGGCTTCATGACTTCACGGATCAACTGGGCTATTCAGTCTTCGGGCGTCGACTATCTCCATCTCCTCATTGTGTCGATGGACTACCTCACTCGTCGGTACAATCTTGACTGCCGGTTAGCCATTACGGTACATGACGAGATCCGGTATCTGGTGAAGGACAGGGACAAGTACAAGGCAGCCATGGCGCTCCAGGTGGCGAATATATGGACACGAGCCATGTTTGCACAGCAAATGGGGATCAACGAGCTTCCACAGTCGTGCGCGTATTTCTCAGCAGTGGACATTGACCATGTGTTGAGAAAGGAAGTGGACATGGACTGCATTACGCCGAGCAACAAAGAAGCGATACCTCACGGGGAGAGCCTTGATATCATGGCACTGCTTGACAAGGGTACCGAAGCACAGCTGAAGTCATCGACAAAGCCAAAGGACGCACCAGCACCGCAGCAATACACACATGCCTTTACACCGCGTACGCCAATTATCAACACGCTGTCGGGGTCTGACAGTGCATCGCCCATGGCGCTTGCTTACATCAAAGCGCAAATCACATCGTCGGACGAGGAGTTGTTGGGGATTACGAGGTCGCTGCGGGCGCCAGCTGCTAAGCGGACGAAAGCGTCGATTGAAAAGGATGAAAAGGAAGCGGCGGAGCTGCTACAGAGTTACGAGCCAATAGGTCATTACCTGGATGTCAAAGAGTGGTGGGGGCGTGGTCAGGAAGCAGCAGGTAGTGCAGAGAAGAGCAGGAAAAGGCAGGAGTGGCTACCGAGCCAGTATGCGTCGTCTCGCAGTGGGCCTACGGTGAGGCCAGACAGGTGGTAAGATGTCGTGCATGTATAGTCGCCACTAGCGGCTGTTTTTTCTTTCTTTTGATCTATATTTTCTTCTTCTTTTGTATATGACTTGTTGTATGATATGGTCACGAGCTTGATATGTAAGGAAAATTGGAAGGATAGGTGCATGGATCGGGGGTTGGGTCGGGGAGGGGGAGTGGGTGGGGTCTCGTCATGCATTTACAAGGCGCATAAACTACCTTTTAATGAAGGCGCTAGCAACGTGTTGGCAAGGCGGAGTATTTGTTGTTTGTTTATTTGTTTGCGCAGATAACGCGGTGATGATGATGAAGAAGAGTGACGACCAGATTGTTTGACCGCTCATGGCTGCGAGGATAGGGCCTGGTGACACGTGGGCGCAATGTCATGTGAGGTGTGGGAGAGGTGTGGGATGTGTGGGAGGTGTGGGATGGAATGGCATGTCGGAGCAATCATTTCACCGACGGCAGACCATGGGATGATCCCACGCAGTGACCAACAATTGCATGGCTGGTATTTATCGCGCAGCCCGGAAACATGGGATCTGGATTACGAAAAGTGCACTATGCTTACACCATACTATGTTGTAGTAGTACCACAGCAGACTAGGCGTACATGTTACCGTAGTAGTATTGTTGAGGCTGAGGCAGTGCGTGGCAAGCAGCCAGACGGAGCAAAGAAGAGAGGCTATTCTTCTCGGTAGATTTGTCTAGAAGGGCCGGCATCCGTGGCGTGCCGATGCGATTGGGGGGTGCAGGGTCCCCTTTTCTAGCCCTTCAATGCATCTGCATCACGCTGCTGCCGGGCAAATTACGGGTGAAAGAGGCTCAACCTTAGCCTTGCATCGCTGGCTACATGGCGGTACACGGCGGTACATGTCCAGCTTGTTGTGTGTTGTTTGCAAAAAGCAGAAAACACACAGTGTTTGCACTGCAGACAAAAGGCCAGGGGGTTAGCTGAAATGCAGGCCTGGGCCTGCGACATGAAAGCGGTTAGAAGCAGAGCATTCGAGGTCCATGCTCCCCCGCAACCCCAAGTTTCTTGGGCGGTGCATTTCTATTTTTCCATTTTCTTGTTCCGCCATGTACCCCTGCGCCCCCATTTTAACCCCCTGGCACGGATCGCTCACCGCCCACTTTTGCCCCTAAAGTTTCTGCTCGCCGCCTTGCCGGCCTCGCCTCCTTTACCTTTTTTCGCCCCGTCCGTCCCCTTCACAGACCCACTGCAATCCTCGTTTTGTTGGGGTCCCACTTTCTTTATATAAACGTTTTTGCTCACCACCTTTTTGGTCCGTCACAGTCACTTCAAACCCCCTCCTCCTCCTCCCCCCCCCCCACACACGCTAACAAGACAGCAGTAGTAGTAGTAGTTGGCCTGTCACGCGCTCGACTCGCCTCCAACTTTCACTTCTTCTCGAAGAAAACATTCACGACTCGACCCGTTCGCTCCTACTAGTCATACGTGGCCCTCGTTTATATATANCTCACCACCTTTTTGGTCCGTCACAGTCACTTCACCCCCCCCCCCCCCCCCCCCCCCCCCACACACAGTCACTCATCAATCGATAAGACAAAGTCGCTGTACTTTTGTTCAAACGACTCGCCTCCAACTTTCACTTCTTCTCGAAGAAAACATTCACGACTCGACCCGTTCGCTCCTACTAGTCATACGTGGCCCTCGTTTATATATATAAACACTCGCTCTTCTACACTTCTACACCACTACCACCAAAACCAACAAAACAACCCCTCCCCAAAACAAATCCAATCATGTTCGCCCGCATTGCCATCCGCGCCCCTGCCTTCGCAGCCAAGCGCGTCACTCCCACCGCCATGCGCTTCAACTCCTCCAGCTCCTCCAGCAGCGCCGCGCGCATGATGGAAATGGCCGCCCAAGCCGAGCGACCCAGTACGCCATCCCTCTCACTCCTCAACTGCCACTTTGTCATCTTTTTCTAACTCGCTCCCCCCCCCCCAAACAGACGCCACCGAAGCCGCCGTCCCCGTCATGTGGGCCCTCTGCGGCGCCCTCACCTTCGCCGCCTGGAACCGCGTTAGCGAGCGCAATCCCACCCACGAGGTTGAGAAGCTGCTTATTGTTTAAGCATGGCTACGACGAAATAATGACGACATTCTATTACTACTTCTACTTCTACGATACCCCCGCCCACCCGACATACCATACCTTACTACCGGCCTTTTTGTCGTCACACATTCACCCATACACTTCTTCTACTTTCTTCCTCGACTTAAATGGACGTCTGTCTTTTCTTCCTCTTTAACTTGTAAACTCACCTTTCTATTCTCTCTCTTGGTCTGCATCTCACCTTTTTTTTTCTGTGAGCAATGGAGGGGAATAGAAATTAGACGGTTCGATATGTGGTAGAGCAATTCTTTTTGGAGGGCTGCTTTGCTTGCTGTGTGGTCAGGATTTTTCTTTCTTCTTTTCTTCCTTCTTGTGCGAGTAGATAAGATGGTCTTACTCTCATTTTGGTTAATTGAAAAAAAAATTCGTTACTGGACTCTCTATACTATGACTCTGTGTAAAATCTTTTTTCCCCCTCATATGTGTATATTCTACTGACCATGTCGAATCGCATACATACATTTACACCTCGTTGTTCCATTCCCCATATCCAATATATATATATATATAAATATGTATGCAAGGAAAAAAAAACTACCATCGAGTACACCACTTCTCTTCCATACAACCCTCCATCAGTCCCCCCCCCCAAAAAAAGCCAGCAACGCAAAAAAAAGAAAATAAGCCAAGGGAGAAAATCAAACATGCTACTATGCCAGCATTCTAAATTACATTCTCATAAAGATATATATATAATAAAAAAAGACACCCCTGCCACGACCTCTCCATTCAAATCATTCAACAAGACCGCATGCTTGTAACGAATGTAAACAAAAAGAAGAAGAAAAAAAGTCTCCCTCCCTTTTAACCATCATTAAATTGCCTTTCTCTTCCCCACTCACAAAACCTCATCATCTTTAAACACCCCCCTTTCTCGTCACCATTAAATACCCTTTATTCCTCCACAAAACCCAAACCTATTCATTCCCATCATCATCAAATCCCCCCCATTCATATATGCCCCCGCTCAGAGGTTCAAAATATCATTGTTTCCCACTCTTCCGTTGCTTAACCCTCGACCCAATCGAATCCTGCTCCACCTTGACCGGATTCGGCTGCGCAGGCGTCACAGGCGCCATCTGCTCCACCTTCTCCATTTGCGTCTTCGCTTCCTTCTCTTTCGTCGCATCCTCCTTGATCAACTTCTCCTTTGCCTCCGTCTCCTCATCCGTCGGCTCATACTCGCTGCGATCATCCTCCATATCCTTGTATACCGCAAACCTATACGCGATCCTACAGATCAAGAAGCCCCAGAACAAGTTGACGGCTTGCAGGGAAGCGAGGAGGCCGAGCGTGATGTATTGGCTGATCCAGCACTTGTATTGTTGCGTTTCCCAGTTGAGTTCAAACGGGCCGACGGTTTTGAACGTCGTGAGGATGGACCAGATGATTTTGAGGTTGATGTAGTGGCGGGCGTAGCCCCAGACCATCATGAAGACGAAGAAGTAGGGGGTTACGATGGGTGAGTCGATGTAGTTTAGGCATTTGGATGACTGCAATTTTTTTAAAAAATATTAGTATGTCGACTCTGTACCTTGAATGATGAGCATGGCAGGACTTACGGCAAGGAAAAAGTCGGATACGTCGTGGGTAATGTATACGGCGATGCCCATGTAGGTAAAGTGGAAGCGGTAGCTGAGCCAGATCAAGCTGACGGTGATGATGTGGTGCGCCACTAGCTCCTTGAAGTCCTTTCTCGGCTTCTCGAGCATCAGCATGAGCACAATGGCTTGCTGGGCCCAGTAACTAGCTTGCAGCAGATAGTACGCCTTGACAACTGCCTCATGGGTTCGGTGGGGGAATCCCTCGTACATGCCATTGGTATTAAAGTACCACACGGGAGTACGTGACATGATCCATATGCCAAACGGACCGTAGATACCAAAGTAAAGAGCAGTATATGCTTGTTCCATGAAACGCGACTGCTTATCCCTGTTGCGGATGCCAAAATGCAGGGCAATGGGGCGGATCAGACGTTGCATACAAAACTCGCGGGTAAAGCTCAGGACGATGGTGTAGAAGCCTACGAAAGCAAAATCCCGTCCGCCTTTGCCATAGTGTAGGGGCGCATTGGGGTCGGCTCGCACGTGGGCGGGGATGAGGGGGTCATCGCGTGCGAGTGGGTAGGACAGGAAAAGACAGGCCGACAGCGGGTTGGACGAGTAAGGGTAGACGAGGTATAGCGATATGACGGTAAGGGTGAGGACGAGGGGGAGCAGCCATGTGTGCCGAATGCACATTCGCTTTGCCTTTGAGAGGTATCGACGTGTCGTCTTACGTTTTGAGCGGCGTCCCGACTTGTCTGATTTCTGACAGGCTGGTCAGTTACATGTGGGGTCTCACCCTCATGGCAATTCTGTGCAGGAAAAAGAGGGTGCAACACATACCGAATCCATGGTCACTGGGCTGTGCAGCGGAGGGGTGACAGATCGATATGTGGCCAGGGACGGGACGTCAACATCGCCTGGGACGTCGGCGCCGAGGGCACTTGATTTCCTTCGGCGCCTGGGTGCGCTTTGGGGGGCAGGATTGTGCGGCAGTCCGCCATTCAGCGGTGGAAACGGTTCCGTCATTGTGAAGCCGAAGCAATAAGCAATTGCGGGAGGGCAGCGCACAAGGGTTTGCGGGAAGGATTGGGTAAGCCTGTGATTATATATGCGAATGTAAGTACCGTCCAAACAACCACGTGCAAAGGAGACCAAGGCCGAGAGATGCTGGACGCAAGGAATGTGTGGCCGCCAGCAATCCACCGGAGTTATTATTGTGGGCACAGACGATGCAAGCAAAAGTTGTCGTCGGGCGACCGACTCCTTTCCCTGCCAATTTCCCGGCCAAGAGTGGGGCTCGTGACACTCCCGCGCAATACGAAGCATCTGCGCCGATCGACTACTACTACGCGATGTCGCCCAGGGGTAAGGTTATGTCAGCATCACCATCGCCAAAGCCAAACCCTCCCTCGACAACTGCCATGTCTGTAGCCGAAACACAATCCCGAGTAGTTGACCTTCCTGGGTCTGGACACGATTCCCGGATCCGAGGCCCGGCCCGCAAACAGTCCCGCCCGTCTACCACGCGCCATGCAAGGGACTTGTAGGTAAAACTAGCCAAAGCAAAAAGCCATGACCAGGATAATGAGTATTACTATCAGACAAAAAATCAAGGACATCGTAGACTAGCCCGATACAAAAATGCAGCCATGGCCAGTTTACCACTCTCGCTATGCATACCTAAACAGTCATCAGGCCTACCTCGCTACCACGTATCGTACAATATGAATACGCTGCCTGCCACCCAACGCTCACTCCGACGGTCTAAGCCGGCTTCCAGGATGCACATTAGTCTTGTGCTGCGGTATCCCCACACCGTGTACAGGTGTACCATTAGCCTTAACCTGCTCTAGTTTCTTCCCAGCAATCTCTAGACTTCTCTTCACTTCAGTTGTGGGCGTGCCAACACTGCTGGCAGTCATGGTACTATCCATGCTTCCCTTCCGCGAGAGAACACCATCCTGTCGCAACAAGCCCTTGATGCCGCCAGCCTTGCGAGCTGGTAGTTCGCCTTTGCCGGCTGTAGCAACATACAGCAGATACTTGAGGTTGGGCAATGTGTGGCGAATGTCCAGCGGCCGCAGTCCCAGCGAGTTTGAGAGAATCTCAATGTTCTTGTTGAGAAGGAACACACCATACTCAAACCGGTACCTCACGACATTCTTCATGTAGAGAGGATATGTACGTTGGTGGTTTTGTTGATTTTGTGAAATAGCCAGTGGATCATCAATTGTCGACGTTGACCCGTGTAACGTTACCGGATACGGCAGCATGACGGACAGATAGGGCGAGAGCAAACTGACAACTTGGGCCACATAGCCCAATGCTGCAGAAGTGACGTCTTCCTTTGCATCCTCGAAAATGGAGTTTGGCAGCAGAAGTCCCCGTATTGTAAACGTCAGAGCTTTGCCAGGCACAGGCTCAATTGGGAATATCCTGAGCAAGTCTTCGCACACCCTTCGTCGTTGGCCCGTGATATCCTCTAGAGTCTTTTCCAAAAGCTCTTTAGTTTGGTCGATATTGGCTCTTTGTTCAGAAATTTCACTCTCCGCTTTCAATTGCTGTTCGCGCCCAGCCTTCATCTTCTCTCGTCGGTCCAGGATGTTGGCTTGCAGCTCGTCACGCTTTCTTCGCGCAGCTGCAACACGTCGCTTTTCGGCCGTCACCGCGGCCTGCACTGTCCGTAAGCTTTCTTCCGTCTCGGCTACCGATTCTACTGTGAATATATCCTCTTTGTTTGCTACGAGTATACCCTCAATCTCGTCGGCAATCCGGTCTCGCGTAGTCAGTGCGTCTTGTATGCAGTCGTCGAGCGTCGAGAGTCTCATGAGAGCGTCGTAAGAGGAAGATGGAAGCACTCGACCATCGGGATTCTCTTTGGGCGGTGCAAGAAGTTCTGGTCGCATCTTTTGCTGCACTGGTAGATCTGTGAAGCTAGTGTAGATGCCGTCCGTCATATAGAAGAGCACACAGTTTTGTGGAAGAGGGTGCTTGAAGCCTTCAAGGGTCTTGCCAATGAACTGGAGCGACCGGAACTGTACAGTATAGTCGAGCAGGTATTGCCAATTCTGCATCGTCTCGCTTTTGGCCCACACCCTGATTGTGAGCGTGTCCAGTCGCGTGACGCCCGGTCCACAGGGGCCAAGATCGAAAAACTTGAAGTTTGGGTTCATAGCCTTGTCGACGACTTCGGAAATGTAAATTGGATCCGTCTGGGCCTCGACGTGCAGGGAAAAGAAGGTGTCGGCCATGCGCCCGGCGGTGATGTCTTCCAGCTTCTTCTGACGAGTCAATGGGCTCGCATTGGTCCACTCCATTGTAGAGCGTCTACGCAGGCCCCTCCCGGTCGCAGGCCTATTTGCTTTCTGGGACGTCGTGGGGTCGCGCAAGCCATTGCTGCGCCGCACGGCATCGTCGGGTGAGGTGAGGTCGCTGGATGAGCGGGAATGCGCCAGGCCCCTGCTCTCTCGCATTGACAGCGCCTTTGCCGGCGACTTGAAGGTGCTCGGAACGGCCTCATCGTCAATGGTCTTCCCGCGTGGCTTTGTGGTGCTGGGGGTCAGAGTAAGGTTGCGAATGGTGATGCCTTGGAGATGCCTGAGCTTGCGGTTCTGGAGGCTTGTTAGCGACGTCGGCCATGGGCAGAAGCTGTCTGACACACGTATGGCAGCAACCACGGGCGCTCGCGTGGTGGACGAGGGTCGGACTGGCCAGCCGTCGTGAGCGGATCGCCGGCCATGTTTAGGCAGCCTGTCGCGGAGACGGGCAGATGAGAAGCGAGTGCAGCAGCAGCAGGCGTCTCATGGGTGCATGGTGGAGGGCGAGGGAGGGCGGGGACGGCAGAGCAGGCGCATCAGCAATGGCATCGGCGCAGCCCATAATACATGTGTGTTGCAAACGTTGACGCTGACTGCGACCAGACATACGCACGCGGAGGAGTCGCGCTGCACACGAGTCGTTGGCAATCCCGCGCGGGACCGGGCCCGTGCGCCGGATCCCAATGATTCTCGCATCTTTGCTTGCGTCCATGGCATGCCCACCGTTGGCCTGTCTGCCGGCCCATTGCCTCGACCACACTCGCTGCGGCCATGCCTCGCTCACTCGCCCGGCTCCGGTATAAGCCGCCGCTGAAGCCCATCTCCTTTTCCCCCGCTGCAAAACGCACAACACCCGTCCACGAGGAATTGCTGCAAAGGCGGGTCGCCGCCTATGTCCAGCGCCAGTCAAACCCCAAGCACCTCCGCCTGCAAACTGTTGTCAATGAAAAAGCCAGACGCCAGCCGACGGGACAGCATGTGAATGCTCCCATCAAGCCCTACACCCTGCGCGACGTGGTGGACCCAGAAGGCACGGCAAAGCATGGCGAAATAATCTACATTTTCCGCAACACAAAGACCAACCAGGTCATCTACTCTCTCCAGGAGTTGCTAGACGTACGACGCCCACAATGATTATATGGATTGGCTGTTGATTATCTGCAGAACCATCACCTCGACCAATTGCCCTTCATTGGCAAGCACTCGAAGCCGCCTGCCCTGCGCCCAGACGAATGGGTCCCTCACTGTGTCGTCACCTTCCCCACCTCTGCTCAAGGACATAGCGCCTTCCGCAAGCTGCGTGAGTTCCGGAAACTACACGAGACTGCGTGGGACAAGACCAACCCGGAAATGATTTCCATGGATCGCAAGCAGCGCATCAAGAAGATTATGGATCAGCGGGCCAACACGAGCGCCGATCTAGCCGAGGTGCTGCGCATACAAGAAGAGCATGGTATTCAGGCTGCAGAAGAGCTGCTAAAGCGCGAGCAAAAGGCCACTGCTGTGCTAGACAAGCGCTGGCAGGAAATCGACGCACTAGCCAATGCGAGCCTGGCCAAGGAAAAGCCAACTGACAACGTCAAGTGGCTGCAAGGCCAAATACGATCCATGGACCTGAAGCTCAAGATGAGGCACCATCAGAGCGAAGCCGACCAGAAGAGCCTAAAGGCCACTAAGGAAGCTCTCGAGACCCGGTTACGCAAGTTGCAATATGCAATCAGAAAAGCCGAACAGTTCAAGAAGCTCCAACAAGAGCTTGCAAAAAAGGCAGCACCTGCTCAAGAGCCAGGTGCTGAAGCCAAGTTGGACGAGTTGAGGTCTCAAGCCCGAGTCTTGGACGAGGCACTTCAAAACCCAGACCCCTCTCGGTCCGCGTCAGACCTTGAAATGGATGCTCAACTTCTCGCCCAACAGCGAAGTGAAATTGAGCTTCTTGAGCAGGCGTTTGACGCAAAGGCACAGGCCGAATCTCGCGACCACTACATTGCTCGCTCGGTTCTTCCAAAGGCCCTCAAGAAGACACCTGTCAGACCTTACACGCTCAATGGCGTCTCGGTGCAATGGGCTGATATGCAAGACGCCCTCTATGCGGCTGGACAGTGGCCTGATGCCATCGAGCACGAGCCTCTGGAGATCAACAGGGCGCGGGGAGAAACTATGTTACTTTCGGCGGAAGAGTATGAGATTGAAAAGAGCAACGATGTCGGACGGGTCATGGAAGCTCTGCAAAGTAGAGGCCAGACGTACAACGGCTTGCGGTCAAGCTTTGAGCCATCAGGTGTAGCTCCGGCATTAAAAAGTAGCATACCGACATTCTTGCCCGTACGGAGTGCCTTCAAGAGCGTTGCAGCCTAGGGGTTGATGTACACTATGTAGATTATTATTGTCGAATCTACCAAGGATTTCGGATACGCGCGGTGGCTTTTTGAGTCCATATGATCAGTGCCCAACCAGTGCTTTGCAAACTGACTTGAACTTATTTTGCATCTGCTTCGGTAGACTCCACTGCTCTCTGCTCACTCGCCTTGACTTCTTCCTCCTTCAACTTGAACTGGAGTTTCTCTAGTCGCTCTAGCAAAAGCTTCTCCTTCTCTTTGAACCTCTTCTCAAACTCTTCATCGTCTTCGTTACTGAACTCCAGAGCGGTAGGTGTCTTATCTCCCTCTCCGCCAGTTTCCTCCCCGCTTCCTTCTTCGGTACTCTTCGCGGTCGCCTTTGACTCCACCAACGCAGCAAGCTTCTTCTGCTTTACCCCGTCGACCCATTTATTGCATTTCTCCAATCTTTCCAAGCTGCTCTTCGGCCACCACTTATGCATATCACCTCCCCTGGGCAGCGTATGTGCATCATCCGGCAAGCGTATCCAGCCCAGCTTACTCTCGGCAAAAATGTGCAGGTCGGGCACCATCAGATCCGGGAAATCTAGTGTACCCACCCTCACATCGTATACGGCCTCTTCGCCCGGGAAATTGCTCGTCACCCACATGAGCACCCGGCATGTGGAGCATTCTGCATGCACTTCGACGTTCCCGCGCCGGTTATTCTTCTTAACAAATTCTGGCAGTGTGGACGATATGACTTTGGCATTATACATTTCTATCTTCAGGAACAGGCCGAATGCGCTGCCACAAAAGGCACGGCAGTCGGTGCAGTGGCAGGCATAGCAGAAGAGAGGTGAGGTGAGGAGTCGGTAGCGCACTGTGCCGCAGACACAGCCTCCTGTTATTGCTGGGAATGGTTTGCTCGAGGGCATGATGAGGGACAGTGGATGATGGGTGTTTACTGAAGAGTAGTAGTGGTGCTGCCTAGGGAGGGATCATGTCGCTTAACACCATGCACATGCAAATAGACGTACATACTATGTGGGGGTTGCCAGCTCGAGTCATGATGACGTGGGGGTGTGCCAAGAGGGAGCTTGCACAAGTCAGGAGTGCTATTAGAGGGAAGGCGCCATTCTTTAATGTTCTACTCATCCTCCTTCAATATGTTTGTTTACAGTAGCATTTATGGTTTGCAATACTGCACTCACATCCAGCAGAAGCGCCCCAAACCAAGGATATGATCTGTCCATTAGCATTGATTATTTATGCCGTCTTGCAACCATGCATAATTTCTTGCCAGCTGTACCCCAGTGTTACCGTGTCCGTGCACCTTGTGCGCGGATTCGGCTTGTGCGCACCCCAACACTATTATCGCGATCTTAAATTAAAGCTCTATAACACTATATAATAGCTTAATATATATAAAAATATAGTATTATAGTAATTAGATATTTAGTATTAATTTATATTATCTAAATTTTTATAGAAGGTTAACGCTATAGCCGCGTAACGTAATCCTTAGTAAGATAGATAATATAGTAGATATAGCTCTATTACTAGCTCTATTATTTACTAATTATTTTTAATACTTATTCTTTAAGATAGATACTTATAAGGCTATATATAATTATTTTTAAGCTTAGTATTAAGCTTTTTAAGTATTATAAGCTTTAATTTAATACGTACGTTTAGCTATTTTCTTAGCTTACTTAGTATTATATATCTTCTTAAGTCTTAATTAATTAGCGTACTTTTACTTAAGCTTAACTTAATACTATAGTTAAAGCTTCTTATACTACTATTTATTCTATACTTTCTAAAGTTTCTACTCTATCTTATTATACTTATATACTACTTCTTAAGCCTAAGCTTTATAGATCTTATAAGATAACTAAAAAATAGTACTACTATAATACTTTTAGCGCTATTAAAAATTAAAAGCTTTATTTTTACTTTTATACTTCTCTTTATATAGAAGAGCTAATTTAAGTTCTTTAATCTTATTATATAGTAGCTTATTTTAAATAGATAGATAGTAAATACTAAAGTATAGCTTTTAAGCCTTATATTAATTATTATTATTAACTATGTAAGGGGCTCAACCCCGTGGGGTAGTCTTAAGCTCGGAAGCACAAACGGACAGGCCTAGGTAACAAGAGATTGTATTCGATAGAGAGCTAAGCTTCTCGGCTACGTGGCTATCTATAT
>NW_006911385.1:0-95172 GCF_000523455.1 Bipolaris oryzae ATCC 44560 | reverse complement strand
GGGGGGGGGGAAGGCGGAGGAAAGGCGGTTTAACGGCAGAAATGGCAAAATGTGTTTCTTTTTTTTTTTGGAAAAAAAAGAGGGAATTTATTAGGGTGAGATGTGGATCGGTACGTAGTGCGTGCGTGCGTGCGTGCGCGCGGCTCGGGGGTACTAGATTTTTTTTCTTTTTTTCTTCTACTCGCTCTCTTTTGGGCTTGTGATATCTCTCGTGTTTTGCCTGTTGCCGTGTCTTTGTTTGTGTGTGTGTGTGTGTGTGTGTGTGTGTATGTTTCATGTGAAAGAGGTTGTGTTGTGTGGGTTTGTAATTAAATCATCGGATTTTTATTGTCATTTTTCTTTTCTGCGGTTGAAAACTCCAGATCCAAGGGGAAGAAGGGGGAGGGGAGACAAAAAAATACATAGCCCTACTATCCACTTCATCTCTCTCTCTCTTTTTTTTGTAAAGAGTTAGAGATTAATCCAAAGAAAAAGTGAGATATAAAAATCTCTGATGGATTTGGAAAATGATAAAAAAAAAGAATTACAAACATGATATCCATAGCAACAATCGACTGGGGGCATCCCAAAGAATCAATCCTCGGTGCTAGAAATAAAGCAATACCATACAGTCAAGAAAAAAATCCCCAAACCCCAGACAAATCCTGTGCCTGCTTTCGCCTACTTCATAAACATGTGTATACCCTTACCTGAGACCTGCCAGTAAACTCGCTAGAAAAAGACTCGCCGGTCATATGAGAAAGAAAAAAAAAAGTCAAAAAGAAGTGAATTGCGTCATATAGAAGAAAGGTACGGGACTCAAAAGGGAGATGTCGTTTTGAATCTGGAAACCTGCGCACACTAATGACCCGAGTCACTGACACGTCTCCTGCGCCCACGACTACCGCCTTCAGGACGCTGGGCTAGGACATCGCGCAGTTGAGGATCGTCTTTGTCCTTGTCGGTATGATGTACACGCACATGCCTAGATCATCTATCAGCCTAGCATACCACTTCCAATCAATTCAACATACCTTTGTAGATTGTCCGGCCTGGGATACTTGTGTTCACGGTCTGGGCAGAACGGACATACGTAGCCTGGCGACTGGTGCACAAGGCCGTGCCGTATCATCTCGTTCTTCCTCTTGAAGCCCTTACCTCCTTCACCCCTGGGGCAGTCTTTGACAGGACAGTAATGGGGTCGATTTGACGAATGTACGTTTGTATGTGAGCTGTTACGGTCAGCATCGACATTAGAAAACTACTGCAACATTATACTCACTTCAAAAGATACTGTGTCTGGAAAGGAGCAGCATTGCAACCTGGGTAGTCACACTTAAAGGACCCAGTGGCATGTGAGGGAATGCTTTGTGGCAAGCCAGAGCCCACTGGAGGCGGCAACACTCGCGATGCAAGTGCACCGTCCAGGCTCATATGCCGGGGGCGTTGCTCAATAGGCGTTGGTTGTGAAGCAGGACTCAACCCATCTGAGCTCTGATAACTCTCGCTCGATGCAGACTGCAATGCGCTGTACGGAGCGCAGTCTGACGCAGCATGTGATGGCCTTCGGGCATCGCCAAACACACTTCCACCCGCTGTTCTCAAAAACAAATCACCACGTTGGAGTGAGTCGTTGGCGCTCATTGGCGAAGATGCGCTTAGTGATGCAGCGCTCAGCGAAGTAAAGGGCGTTGCCGATGAGTGCGAACCAATGGATAGTTGGCGCACTCTAGATGTTGGTGACTGTCCACTCGAAGACACAGACTGTCGCTGGGGGAAGCCGTTGACTCTGTTGGCCTCGTGATCGCTCGATGCCGAGCGTGCAATGTCGTCCATGTGCCTGAACGAAGGCAATTGTTGGACGGGCGAAGTAGTCGATCCATCGCGTGCGGGAGATGGGGCTTGCAATGCTGGGAGCGTGTCTGTGGATAGGCCTCTTGTTTGTGGAATGGTCAACTGTCGAAGGCCTGGGGATGTCGCCGTGTTGATATCTAGCGAGCCACCGTTTGTCAGTTCCCCAATTTGCTGATTTGGTAGTTGCAGCGACGTGGCCGAGGCTGCAGAATTGCCAGACAAAGAGCGGTGCATACCATTGGTGTCATGACGCATTCCATTTGATGCGGCAAGCACAGAGGATGTCTGAGATGGGCGTCGGTCTGCTAGCAGGTGGAGCGGCCTGAGGTTGAAATCGTCCTCGAGTACCGAATCTCGATGGGTCGACTTTGGGTCAAGTTTTGGGCCACGGGCTTCTTGTACAGTGTGATGCAGGGCCAGTGACTGAAAGTGGGCTGACGCAGAATTGACACGGCTCGAGCCGGACGGGCCCATGGCCGCAGCTGGCGATTCGGCGTCCATGTCGCTGCCAGAGTCGGTATCAAAGTTTAAGGCCTGTTCGCTTGCTTGTAGGGCAATATCCGGCCTGTTCGGATTCATCTCCCGGAGGAGGACCATATCACCCTGAGTAGGGCGCGGTCGGGGCCTGTGTGGATGGCGGGCCTTTTGGTCTGGAGAAGCAGAGTCGTGGCTCTGTCGAAGAGTTGGGGGGTCAAACATTAAAGTGCCAATGGGGGGTGGAGTTGGTGATGGGGTCGTCTTTACAATGACTGCTGTCAGGCCAGGGGAGTGCAAAACCGCGTCGTCGTCTGCGTAATAGTGGCTTGTGTCGAGCATCTGAGTAGCCAAGGGTGCAAAGGGAGAATACAGTAAGCAATGCGAGCGGGCCGAGGGAAAGCTATCCCAAAGACCGTTCGGCAAAAGCGCCCAGGCAGAGACCTCGGGGGCGATGACAGGAGCGAGTAGCACGGGAAGACCAGTCTTTGATGGCAGTCTGGATTGGAGTCAGCATGGTTGTGAGGAAGTGATGTCGTGTGCGACTATGTTGATCCGGGCTGGGTTGATCGAGGCCGAAGTGGAGGTGGAGGCGGAGAAGTCGCAAGGCGACTGGGGCAGACAGGGATGGGCAGGTGCAAGTGGAGCAGCAACGATAGTCATGGGCAATGCCATGTCGCGAAAAAAAAAACGGGGAAGAGGGCAACCTTGGACAATTCCATGTGGAACAGATGATGCAAAGTGGGTGTGCAAAGGAAAAAAAATAATAGATGAATAAAAAAAATAAACAGGCCAAAACAAAGGAAGTGAGGGAGGAGGCAGGCGGCTCTGCGCGGTGCGAAACATACCCGAGGGAGCCAGTGCGACGGCTCTTTTTCAGCCTCAAGGCGGTGTCCAAGGCGTGTGCCGATGACCAACATCAACTGAGGTTGGGGCGCGGACGAGGGCGGAGCTTCGAGGGCGTATGGCATATGAGAGGACCAGTGCGAGTAGCAGTGACGGGGCTCTGGCGGCGAGGGTGCAGCGGTGGGCAGTGGTGGTGGTGGTCAGGACATGTGAGGGACGGGGTGGGCTGGATGGGGAGGAGGCTGATTGCGGGGGTTAAGGTGGTGGTGGTGGTGGTGGCAGTGGGCGGCTGTTGACTGGATTAAGTGGACGGGCTGCCCTGCATGGAGTGGGAAAGGGCGCAACTCGGGTCGCAAGGGACGGGCGAATAACCGCGAGCGAGTGAAGCAGGACGAGAGGTGTGAAGGGAGCAGGCGGGCGGGCGACACGACAAAGTGGCAGCAGTGGTAGGAGACGGAGCAGGAGCAGGAGGATGAGCAGGAACAGTAGCCGCAGTGGCAGCAATAGCAACGGCAACGTCAACGGCATCGTCGCTGGCTGGCTGGCTGGCTGGCTGGCTGGCTGCTTGTGCGTGGGCAGGCGGGCGAAGAGGCGCAGCCGGGCAGCCAGCCAGCATGAGCAGCAGGCCAACCCGCCAACCCGCCAGCAGAGAGCAGCCAGGCCAATCCACAGTTGAGCCTCTCGCACCAACCAGCCCCAAGATGCCCCCAAGTGCGAGATGCCCCGGCAAGGCCAAAGGTTTCGCCCGAGCGTCCTCTCCCCCGCTTTTGCAGCCG
This sequence comes from Bipolaris oryzae ATCC 44560, assembly GCF_000523455.1. Taxonomy (NCBI): domain Eukaryota; kingdom Fungi; phylum Ascomycota; class Dothideomycetes; order Pleosporales; family Pleosporaceae; genus Bipolaris; species Bipolaris oryzae. The sequence goes on along the minus strand of NW_006911385.1, from coordinate 91,243 downwards.
CTAGCTTGCCCAGGACCCCACACTGCAACCCTCCCCCAGCCCTGGCCCTCTCCACGGGGTTCGCCAGTAGCCCGCGGCAAAAACAAAATCCTCTGTGCCGAGCTGCAAGAAGGAAAAAAATAATAATACCACCAGCAGAGAGAAAAGACGCGGCTCCGACCACCTGCATCGGCCCTATTCCACAATCCTCCTTTGCCGCTCCCTGGCGCCTAATCATGTATACAACACTATGTACGCTACACTATGTGCACTGCACTACACTACACTACACTACACTACACGCACCTGCAGAACAAGAACAAAACATGCAACAGCCGCCCGGCCCTGCTTGGCCCCCGACCATGCAATCCATGTATATTGTGTCATGTATCCATCTACCCATCTACTACCTATGCATGTGTAGACTAAACCTCCATCTCCATCCGGCCCTCCCTGCATCTTCTCCTCTCGCTCTACCCCCTACTTACACACTGCCACTTACATTCCTTATCATCGCTGTGTCACCCTCATGTCACTCCGCTCCACTGACCGCCCTCGCCCCAGCTCTAAGCCTCCGGTCGCCTGCCAAATCCGGGAATCCCCGCAAACTTTGCATCCTTGGCCAGCTTGGGACGTCCAAAGTTCTCGTCCAGGTCTAGGATCACCTTGAGTGCATTGCGGCTGCGGAGGTACGGCAACGGTGCCTTTGCCTCTTCCAGACCCACTGATGGCTCCAGGCTCGACGCGTCTGCCTGCGATGATCCCGGCATCGGCAGTGCTGTCCTCTGGTTAGCTTCCTTTCCATCCTCAACCCCGCCGCCATCCATCCGCCTCTACGCGCCCACTTACCTCGCTGCAGAACCTCGTACCCGGCCAGCGTAAAGCCAAACTGCGGAGACGACCGCATAATGCGCGCCGGCCCGCCCTTGAAGAACGCCTTGAAGCCTTCTTCCTTCCAAATGGTCACCGCCGCATGTCGCAGCCCAGTGTATGCAACCTCGCCCTTGCGCGCCTCCACCTGCAGCCTCGTCTTGATCACGTCGCATGGCGTGGTAAAGTACGCCGCCGGCATACCTGCCATAGCGCCTGCAGTCAGCATCTGCAGAACACCGAGCGACTTTTGTGGGCTCTCGCCGAAAAAGTCCTTCTTCAAATGACTGTAGGTAGGAAAGTAAATGGCCGAGAAGGGAACTAGAAGAAGCATTCGTCAGTCATGGCCTCGATCTCAACCTCAATACTACCACCACCACCACCACCGCCATCAGCACCTACCGTCACGCAATAGACACGCGCTAGCGCCCTTGTATAGGCCTACAAGACCCAGGTTCCGCACAATCCACATGGCTGACCGCCGCGGAACACCCTCGACGTTCTTGGATAGTTCACCCTGAACTTGTAACCGAATCTTGACAATCTCCAGCGGGTTGGTAAATACCTGCAGTGTGCCACGTTAGCCCATTCACCTCTACAGAACCCCTGCGCAACAACTCCCCCCCCCCCTCAGCATCACTTACCACTTGGCAGGCACCCGCAGTGCCACCCGCCAACATCTCAGAAGCAAACTTGATCTGCCCCGTTGACTTGTCCGTCAGCTTGCCTCGCACCAGATCGTTGACCGTGAGCTTGATGGCCTTCTCCGGCGCTACTCCCACGAGCTGGGGAAGCACACCCGAGTAGAGACCCTTGAATCCCTCGTTCTTGATGACCTTTTTGGCGCAGTCGAGCGAGTTCTTGTATAGCACTTGACCAACACCAGAGCTTCTCTGGTTCTGCATCCTCGTCTTGACCAAATCAATAGGGTACACCATGAACGCTCCAAACGCACCAGCTAGGGATCCCAGCGCAAAGTGGTGCACAGACTCTAGTACGTCATGCCATATTGACTTTGTGCTTGCAAACACCTTTTGTCCTGCATCAGCAACCGCTGCTCCCGCCAGAGAGCCAATCTTGTGCCACGACGGGTCGAGCACGCGAGCAAAGTCTCGCAACCCGAGCCGCCCAGACGACTCGTCCAAGCCAGCAAAGTGGAACAGAATGTCTGCTTCCATGGGCGTGTAGAGGTTGAAGCGGCTTATGCGAGCTGCCTCGTTGAGGAAGTCGGTGCGGGTAATCTTGCCGTCGGGGCTCTTTTGCACGGCGTTGCGGATAATCAGCTCAATCATGTCCATCTGCTGAATGACGTTCTGGAACGCGCGCACGTTGGCGTATGAGATTTTGCTTCCCACGGAAATGTTGCATAATGTAGGCAGGTTCTCGAGCAAGTAGTCGGACAGCTTGTGGCTTGCAGTCTCGCGTATTATGCGCTGAAAGTCTTCTGGCTCAATGAAGCCATCCTGGTTGCGGTCAAAGTAAGTGAAGCCCTGACGCACCCGCTCGCCCTGCAGTCCACGCAGCAATTGGGCAAACTGGGGATACGTCATGGTGTGCCTGTGCTTCTTGGAGCCAATGTACAGCGCCGCCCACTGGCCCTCCCAGTCAAAGGGCAGGCTGTCCTCGGTCTTGTGTGCCTTCCATGTCTGGTAGAACTCGTCAAAGTCAATGTAGCCGGTGCGCCGCCTGTCAAAGAAACGGAAGACGACCTCGTACTCGGCGTCGGGCTTTGCAAGCAGGTTCTGGAAGACGGACCAGTCGTGGATGTTGACCTTGCCCTTCTGGTCGCGGTCGGCCACCTGGAAGAGAATGCCATACTGATATCGCTTGATCTTGTGCTAGAAGCGGGCACGGCGTTAGTGGGACTATCAGACGCACGACTGCATCTGGCGGCTGCTTACGTAGTCTTCGCCTTCGGGGGCAACGGCCGTGATGAATTGGTCCTCATTGAGGTAGTATTCGCCCGACTCGTCTTTTTGGGCGTGCTTCATAAAGGCGGCGCGCGTGAGCTGCGACAGCTGGGGCTCCTCGGTGGTGCCGAGGAGCACCTCGCGCACTTCTTCCTTGACAGTGGCCATGGCGAGCGAGTGCAATTGGCCTCGAGAGGAGCCACAGAGGTCGGTGAAGAAGAGAGTTGACCCTGGGGAGCGTGTGGTGAGTCGACCGACACGCCGTCCGAGGAGTAAAGCTGGCGGCCAGGTTGCGAGCTCGGAGGTAATAAGCTAGGTAATTTTTAACAGCGACCCATTGGCGGGGGCATCTTACAGCGAGAGAGCGAGCGTGGGGAAGCCGCCCACGCCAGAACCGACAATGGTCCAGCCGTCCCGTCCGTCGCCCGTCTCTTCACTGACGCCTTTGCAATCTTGCTGACGGTTATTCTCCTGCGCTGGCCTGGCTACATCCGCCTTCACTCGCTCTCACCTTGCGCCTTTGCTCCCCTCATTGTTGCCCCCCCCCCCGGCTTTCGCCCTATCCGCCGCGCCCGAACAGAGTGACATTGGAGATGACGCAACCCATCTCAGGTGAGCGCCTCAAGCTCCCCCAGCTGCCACACCACCACAGGGCCAGCAAAAGCATGTATGTGACGTTCATATACGCATGATGCATATGTATATATGAAATTGGGTTCGGCACTCGCTGCAGCTGCCGGGCCCGAAAGACTGTACATACATACATGTTCGGGAGATCCCATCATCCCAACGTAAGTACTTACTACTACCCCGGACCGCCCTGGCAAGCATTGCTAGCGTTGCTGGCTTGCCCGCCGCAGAGAACACGTGACCCTCGACAACAGTCATCATTTCCTAGGCGCATGCTTACAATGTGTGCACACCTTTGGTCCCAGGCTTATCTCGTCTCGGCCTGTAGGATCGCATGGCTAGTCTGATTGACTGCCGATATCCGGAAACCCTGGCCTAGTAGGATACAAGCCAAACAAAGGGACATGTCGCGTTGAAACCACCATGGCCATGTGCTCACGATATGCCCATGCGAACATTGCACCAGTCCCTCGCCACGCAACTGGAATATCGATTCTTCTCTCCTTTTAGTTGGTTGTCACGGTGGTTGCCGCCATGCCATGTCGCAATCCCACTACCTCTTGGCACCAACTATTGGCTGTTCCGTTTGCACCACACAGCAACACGATCGCACTCAAGCCGCACCCAACAAGACCAACCGCAACGGGAGAATGCCAGATTCTTCTACACATGCGAACACTCAATGTCCAACTACCCATATGCGTGCTTCAATAGCCACCCCTCATTGGTCATTAGAGTTTCCAGTCTGAGCAACCCCCAAGGCGAGGACAAGAGAGCGGAAACTCTGGGCACATCTCATGTACTTGGCGGAACCTCTCCACCAGCGGAAACACGATTACGAAATGGCTCAAGACCACAGAACCTCGATCCAACCGGCAACCTGGCACTCGGCGCCCATTCTGCCATTCTCGGCGCTTCTTGTCCTTCTCCACAATGCATCTACTTTGCTTGTATGCCCTCCATGTTCGACGCAGACAACTACCATATAAGGTTGACTGTGTTGCCGGAATCTCAGGACTACTCAAGCACAGGTTCGCAGCTATACAGTCAAGATGGCGTCTCCAGTGACAGCAAAGTATGACTGGATTCTTGCAATCACCACCATCGCTTTTGTATTTTCTGCCTTTGGCAACGGTGCCAATGATGTCGCCAATGCCTATGCTAGTAAGTAACAACATACTCATGCCCACACGAAGCATGCCGACTGACTATCAAAACAGCCTCTGTTGCGGCACGAACATTGACAATGGCTCAAGTTGGACCGCTTGCCATTGCCACAGAGTTCATTGGTGCTGTTGCGCTCGGCGCCCGTGTCACTTCGACCATCAAGAATGGTATCATCGACATCGATCGTTTCACAGGTCACCCGGGGGCACTAATGCTGGTCATGGGCTGTGCTGGTGAGAACATACACCAACAACTGCAGAACATGAGACTAACAATCAACAGAGGTCGGAAGTGCCTTCTGGTTGATGCTTGCTACAAAGCTAGGCATGCCTGTTTCCACTACTCAGACTGTTGTCGGCGCCATCGTTGGAGCTGGCTTTGCAAGTCAGACTGATGCCAAGTGGGGTTGGGAGGATGGCTCCCTATCACAAGTCGCCGCCTCCTGGGCCATTGCGCCATTGATTGCTGCTGCCTTCTCAGCCATAATCTTTGGTACAGTCAAGTACTTGGTTCTCGAACGAAAGGATCCGTTCAAGAATGCCATGCGCTTTATTCCCTTCTACTTCGCCATAACGGGAGCTCTCCTCGCCCTCTTCATTGTGGTGGAAGCCCCTACTGCACCATCACTCGAAGAGTTTGGCGCTGGAAAAGCCGTGGGCATCATCCTTGGTGTCTTTTTTGGGTGTCTGGCAATCTGCTACATCTTCTTCGTCCCATTTTTCAAACGCAAGTTGATCATGAAGGATCCTCGCGTCCGCGTCTGGCACGTCATTCTTGGCCCCAGACTTCTCAAAGAAGACGTAAAACTCTTTTGGCCTGGAAAGGGCGACGAATACGTTACCGATTACTATGCCGACGCCTACGGTCAGGTTCGTGCTGGAACACACGAAAAGAATGCTGGCAAAGGCTCTACCCAAGATGAAAGCATCAACAAGCTTGGCGATGGATCCCCGTCACACTCGATAAAGCAAAGCAACGAGGGCCCTCTGCCAAGTGACCCGGAGAAGCCACGTGTAGAAGAGACATCCACAACTCCTGTACACCTGGTCCGGAAGAAGCCCGAGCCTTATGAACGTTGGATTGTTCCCGTCAAGTCTCTGTCCTGGTTCAACCCCCAAAAGTGGTGGGCTTATCTCAAATTCGCGTTTCTGCGAGGTGTTTCCATCGACGTCATTACGCACGACAACGATCTACTCCGTGCCATCCATTCCAAGGCCAAACGTTACGACGTTCGTGTTGAGCATCTTTGGACCTACTGCCAAGTTGTCTCTGCCATGATGATGTCCATCGCGCATGGTTCTAACGATGTAGCCAACGCTGTTGGCCCTTGGTCAGCCGTATACCAAACCTACCTCGAAGGCGAGGTCTCTACTAGATCAAGGACTCCCATATTCATGTTAATCGTGGCCGGTTTCTTGCTTGGTCTCGGATTTTGGTTCTACGGCTACCATATCGTCCGTGCGCTTGGCAATAAAATTACCCAAATGTCGCCCACTCGCGGGTTTTCAGTTGAATTGGGCGCTGCTGTTACTGTTTTGCTCGCCTCTAGGCTTGGACTGCCCGTATCGACCACTCAGTGCTTGACTGGATCAGCCGTCGGTGTTGCCCTGATGAACTACGATCTTGGCGCTGTGAACTGGCGCCAGATTGCCTTCATCTTCTCTGGATGGGTACGTCCTTTCCAAACTCCTTCTTGCTTTGTCATTTTCTAACATGATTTAGGTTCTTACCCTTCCTATCGCTGGACTGATTTCCGGTCTCCTCTGCCTTATGGCACTCAACACCCCCCATTTCTAAGCTCCTGACCTCTGTAGGCGCTTTGCGTTTCCCCCTGAGTATATGCGTCCCTTGCGAGGGCACCTCGGCATTTCTTTTGTATCATACAAGAATTTTCCAAATATATCCATAATTCGTATACATAAAAGTATCATCGTCTTTCGACCATCATTGTGGCTAAAACATCACATTGTAGGTAAGTGTGGCGCAAGCGGGGAAGCCGACACTGTTGAACAAGTATTTTTGTACTCCTTTGTGGGCCAGATGTCTATGAGAGAATACTTACGTTAATCTTGTGTCGTTGTCAACATGTGTTCAACATCACACCTGTGATATCATTGGCAGTAATTGCACGTGAAAGCGCAGGGCTGAGCCTATGTGGGCCTGCCCGCTTGTTAGACAAGTGCCACAGCCATCCTTGGCACGGATGATGCACAAAAGTGGATCTGGCTGTGGCTAGTGATCACAACATGCCTACGTATTGAGATGCCTGTAGCTCTCCGCGGATTTGATTTCATAGAAATGACACTTGATACTGTTTCTATTTGTTCATGAAGCGAATTCGTGATCTTACGTCTTAGGCCATGCGTTCTAGACGTTATTCCCCACATATATCACGCACTGCGGTATCACTCAAGCTCAAGGCAATTAGTCAATCAGACTGGAGTATCGCATTGATTGCGTGGGAGGATGCTTAACCTTGGCGGCTGGTTGTACCAACGTCACAAACATTCATCGTCATAGTTGCCTCACTGAATGTAATCACTATGATGCATCCTTGGGTTCCTCGTGTGATATAATCCAACAACAGTGCTCTACTCTGGACGGCACAACTATTCAGACACAACCCAAATTCACCATGAGCATGCAAAACGTTATCGTCGTACCAGTAGCAGGCGAAGGTGCTCGACAGCCTGGTCAGGATACAACAGAGAGTTAGTACAGACGATTCACCAACTGGTTTCGTCTCAATTACTTACAATTAATGTGAACACAGTCGCTTCGACGATTCAACATGCATTGGAAGAGAGTGCGCATCCAAAGCAGCCGCAACCTGGACCGTTGAAGCAGATCATTGGTAAGACAGAACCACTAGATGCACAAGACGACAACAGCGATACTAACGTACGATAGCCCATCAAGAGTCGCTTTACCAGTACATCAACGTAAATATATCTCTTGTCTGCGTAATATATTGCGTCTAACAACAGTCTGCAGTGGGATGACCCGACCCGTACCTTGGGCTCTTACATCGGCGTTCTCAGTCTACTGTTTGGTGCACACTATCTCCCGCTTACCCAGATGGCCCTGAAGGGTGGAGTGACTGCCCTGGGATGTAAGTGTTCTCGGACTCACACAAGCATATCTGAGTACAGATCTGACTTTAATCTAACAGTGGTATCGGTTACCGAATCCGCCAGCCGCATGCTGGGCAACCGCTCTTTGTCCGCTCAGCTACGGCCAAAGGAGTACAAGACGTTCCCAGAGCCGACCCTCAACGCTACACTGAAGGATATCCATGACTTTGTGCAGTATGCTGCAGTTCAGGCTCAAAGGATTGTCTTTGGGCAGGACCTACAGAAGACTTTTGCTGTAAGCCGTCCCTCTTGCCTTTTACATGAGCCACAGACTTACCACTCCACAGTCCTTCCTCGGCCTGACAGCTCTATACTGGCTCATCAAAGTCGTCTCTCCCTTCTGGCTCGCCGTCCTAGCTGTAACTTCCGTCTACGCCGCCCCGCTCATCACCTCCCCCCGCGGCCGCGAAATCGCCCGCGAAGCCGGCACAAACGCCCAGGAACTCGCGGCGGCCGCCACCCACAACGGCCGCATGCTCGCCCACGACGCCAGCGCCAACGCTCAGAAACTCGCCAACACCGTCAGTGAAACCAGCCGCGCAGCAGCACACGATGCCACCGCCCGCATCGGCTCCCTCGCAAACAGCACAAAGGAAACCGGGCGCGCAGCTACAAACAGCATCAGCTCCGGTGCGCAGGAAGTAGCAAACCAGGGAAATGCACTAGCGCAGAAGGGTAAACAAACAGCCTCCGACCTCTCTTCCCAAGCCAAAAGCACCGCCTCCGACCTCTCCTCCAAAGCCCAAGGCACCGCCTCCTCCGTCTCCAATTCCGCAACCGGATCTCTCAAGCACGCCCAAAAAGCCTCCTCAAACGCAGCGCAAAGGACCGTCGACACTGCCACCTCAGCTGCCAACCACGCTGCCAACCATGCCGCTTCAACCGCCAACCAAGCCGCCAACCACACCAAGGAATATACAAACGCCCACGGCCCCACTGTCTACTCTTCTTCCCCTACCAGCACCAGCCATGCCAACGACAGAGCGCAAGTAAGGGGACCAGAAGGCGACAGAGCCACTCCCCGCGGCGTCGTCGTTGCGCAGTCGGGCTACACGGGTGCGAAGGTGACGGAGGCGCAGGAGCCGGCGGTTATGTATACGACGGCGAGGGATGAGGCTTTGGAACGGAGGGTGCTGGAGAGGTCGAGGGGGGTTGTGTGATTGCCTTAGGGGAAGTATAGTGAATGTAGTGGGGATATTTTATGAAGAAGATTGGGGGGAAGGGGGGTTTTGTATCCTTGTATGAGTAATATTTTTTTTTCTTCTTTTCTTTTAGGAGGTGTTGAATGAATGGATGAGAGAGAGAGAGAGAGAGAAAGGGATAATTTGTTAAAACTATAGGATGCAGATATGAACGTTATGAATTTCTTTTCTTTGAATGAGGGGGTTGGAAAGTGAGAAAAGTTGTGTGTGTGTGTATGTGTATGTGTTGGGTGTGGAGAGAAAGGTGCAATCTGCGTTTTTTTATCTACGTAAATTCCATCTTTTACTATTTAAACGACGGTGGAAAATATAGGAGCAAGTAGGATAAGGTAGTGGTGGTGGGATTTGGTAATGCTTTCTTTTTTCTTTTCTTTTTTTTATCTTTCCCATACTCCTCCATCACTCCATGCTTCCTCCCCCCCTCCCCCCCCTAACAACGCGACATCGAGCAAGAGCGACGAAAGAGAGAGAGAAAAAAAATATCTTCCCGTCTTTTTTTTTCTCCGACCTGGGCATGAGCGGTTTTTGCGGAAGGGGCTATGCGGCGCACCCCCCAGTCGTGGGTGGGGGTCGTGTGAAAAGGGTCTAGGCGCCACCTCGATGCCATTGCAGAAGGGAATCGATTGAATAGCCATGTTCTTTATATCCTTGAAGCTCAAGGGAAAGTGCTCGACTGCGGATGTTGGATGTTGCTGTGGTTACATTGCTGTTCTGGTGTAATGCAGCACGTATACCGACTATTGTCTTCGTGTCTTGTATCAGAGCTAGACTCACGAGCGCCAGTGCTTGCTGCCAAAGCCTGGTCTATTTGAGCAATCGGCAATTCTTAGTAATAGAAACCAAGATTGGTCGGCCAAACCTTGACATTTCTCCAGATCATTGATTGCTTCATCCAAGCCACTCTTCTTGAGTCTATATTTCCACCGGCTGACCTTGTGAGTAGGCGACGATATTGCATTCAATCTCCCAGGCTGCGGGCTTCATTGTATCCTCAAGTAGCGTTATGACGATCTCGAATTTGGGGTTGAAGAATTTGCAGGGGCTGGGTATACACTTCGCATTGCTTCATCTTCCATCGCGTGGTAGGTCCTCTGTAGGAAATCGAGCTGGGGCAGGAAAAACACCTAATTGTTGTCGAGTCGTAGATGACGCTCCGAAACCTCGGCGCTGGAATGTAGCAGGGCAGAGCATAAGTATTTTCCTTCCTTGATATATCTATTCAAGATTGAGGTTGTCAAAGTCAGTGGCAGGCTGAAGTCGTAAGATGAGATGATACGCCAAGAAGTTATGGTGTGCGAAGACCACGGTAGCAAAAGATATGTACGTGAAATCGAGGCATCAGCTAAATCTTCGCTGCCAAGATTAAGTCACACAAGCCAGGGTATTGTTTGTAGAGATTGCTAATGCTCAGCGCAGTATTTCACGTTGCTTTGTGAGACTATATGGTTCGTATCAAGAAGATGGTTGGCTCTATATCTGTATGGAGTACTGCAAGCACATGGATTTTCCAAAGCATCTGAAAGAGTACGTTTTCGCGCAGCAAACAACTGCTTGGTTACTAAAAACATAAAATACCCTTTCCTGACGGCCCTTTGAAGCAGTCGTCAGCAAGTGTCGGTATGATCGACTTTGTTCGCTCTCTGCTGCAAGTGGATCCTTTGTGGAGGCCAATTGCCGCTCAAGCCCTTCATTACCCTTGGATCAAGGGCAATCGCACCCTACAGACGCAAACATACAAAGACATTACTGGAAGAACAATTAGTGGCATTGGAAACGCTTCTCCACTAACCACGAAGAGTGTGGATGGCGGGGTTGTTTTCTCTGAGAATGGGATCTTACAATGGATAATAGGATTACAGAGGCTTCTGCACAATGGACGCAGACAGTGCCGACGAGAGTAAACGAAATCAATCTTCAGTCAGAATCGCCCATACACACTGCTAAAACCCAGATAATTGCCCCGGATCTCCCTGATGAACCAATGGTCCCTCACCGTACATCAGTGCTCGCAACCGCCTGTTCTAAAGGAGTATCTACTCCCCGTTAAGCCCCACGCCCTGTAGCGCTAGATCCGGTAACAGAGGCCGAATGACTCAGCCCATTCAGGTTATTTGAACAAGAAAAGCTTCGCGTACGCGAAAAGTACATGTGCTTTGCAGAGAAGTAGAAGAAAAGGTTTACTGCTGAACCGGAATCACGAACACGCACCTTTGATGGAAAAAATTCATATCGCTTGACAACAAAATCAGATCGATGGGTACGATACATGCTACTGGAGATGCTATCAAAGGTCAGAGCTGTGCAAACAGTACGACCTGGAGCTCCCATCCCGCTATCATCACTTCGCTCAGGGGAGAGACGATTGCCCATGGCTCGCTCAGCATAGATAAATGGAGAGAAGGGGCTATACAAAAAAATGGTATGACGATGCATGAGGTGATGGTCCCGATGGAGTGATATATGAAGGTCCTTGGGTGGACTGGTAGAGAAGTCATGTACTAGAAATGGGTATCAGGACACGATAGATCCGATTATCAGCCAAGTGTAAGCTACGCCGCAGTGAGACACGATGATTTTGCAAACGAGGGGCTAGAGGGAGGTTCATGGAAGTGCGGCCAAACGCGGCAATATATGCTCCAATCCCTTGTAGTCTTCAGGTGTTCACACTTGCGATAAATAGGGGATATCATAGAAGCTCTAGGAATTACCTAATGTAGGAAGGTAAATAATTAATAGACAGGAGGTGGGTTTGGGACAGTAGAATCACGCCTTGAGTGAGGATTTAGGTGTGTAATCATTCGCCACCACGGTTGAAAATGAATACTAGAATCTAACACAACGTAAATCCACACAGAGTACTTTACGTTTAATTGAAATGCAAATACGAAAGTCAGTAAAAAGCGCGCAAGTTGAAAGAATCCTTAAAGCTGGAATGACCACATCGTGATGACGGGGTTCGTCGGTATATGGTTCAACCGTACTAGCGGCGGGTGGTCAAAGCGCTAGCCGTGGATCTCTCTACATCACTGACAGCCGCAACACCAAACCAAACAACACAACGCGGCTTCATCCCACCTCTCTGTTCTTTCGATAGCTCCCTCGTATCTGCTGCGACTGCTTTATCCGAGAGCGAACAAGTAAAGCAGCACTTAGAACAAGCCATATCACGACCCCGCCACCATGTCTGCCGGAGAGGTGCTCAAGGCCGACAAGGACTTTACCAAGGAGGTCGATGCGGCGATTCCAGAGGCGGAGAAGCTAGCTTCTGTATGATGGCCAGTCATTTTACTGTCCGGCAAAAGCTAATGCATCAGTTTAGAGCAATCCCCAAGCTGGAATCGATAAGCTGCTCGCACTCGAGAAGCAGACTCGCCAGGTAGACCCGCACATATCTCGCGCGCATAAGCAAGCTCTAATACTATTCAGGCCTCCGATCTCGCCTCCACATCTAGAGTGATCATTGCCATCGTCACAATAGCAAAGAATGCTAAGGATTGGAACTTGATGAACGAGCAGGTCCTGCTCCTCTCAAAGAAGCATGGACAGCTCAAGCAAGCGACCACCAAGATGGTCCAGACCGTCATGGGGTTTTTGGATGAGACGCCAAATCTGGAGACAAAGCTGTCAGTCATCGAGACACTGCGCACCGTCACCGAGGGCAAGGTGAGCAGCGACAATGGATGTCACGCGCGACACTACTGATGCATTATTAGATTTTTGTCGAAGTCGAGCGAGCGCGGGTAACACGTATACTTTCCAACATCAAGAAGGAACAAGGCGACATTGACTCCGCGACAAACATCCTTTGCGAGCTCCAGGTCGAGACGTTCGGCTCCATGACCCGGCGAGAGAAGACCGAGTTCATCCTACAACAAGTGGCGCTATGCATACAGAAGGGTGATTGGACACAGGCTGGTATTCTCAGCAGGAAGATCAGCACACGGTACTTTGCACGAAAACCGAAGAAGACGCCCGAGCAGCTAGAGAAGGAGCAGAAGGAGCGCGAGGAGAAGGAGAAGAACCGAAGCGTAGATGATCCTCCAATTGAGCCAGAGGATGACGTAACGGATCTTAAGCTCAAGTACTATGAGCAGCAGATCCTTCTGGCGAAGCACGACGACAAGTACCTCGATGTCTGCAAGCACTACCGCCAGGTACTAGACACAGAGGCCGTTGAAGAAGACCCAGCCAAGCTTCGGGCGGTATGTGATACCCCTCTTTGATGTTTGGACAGATGCTGACCCTACAGATTCTTCAACGCGTCATCTACTTCATCATCCTCGCTCCGTATGACAACGAGCAGTCCGACCTCATCCACCGTATTCAGCGCGACTCGCGAAACTCTCAAATCCCACAAGACGCACAATTGGTTAAACTCTTCACTGTGCCTGAGCTCATGAGGTGGCCGATGGTAGCCAAGCAGTTCGGCCCTCACCTCACTGAGACAGATGTATTCGACGCCGAAAAAGGCGACTCAGATGATCCAAAGGCATTCCAGCGGTGGCAGGATCTGCGAAAGCGCGTCATTGAGCACAACGTCCGCGTTGTAGCGAAGTACTACACACGTATCCAGATCCCGCGACTCACCGAGCTGCTGGATCTGACCGAAGACGAAACAGAGAAGAACATCAGTGAGCTGGTGTCTGCAAAAACCATCTACGCCAAGATCGACCGCCCCGCTCGCATTGTCACATTCTCGAGGCCCCGAGATGCTGACGATGTGTTGAACGAGTGGAGTAGTAATATGAAGAGCTTGCTAGGTCTTCTTGAGCGCGTTGACCATCTCATCACCAAGGAAGAGATGATGGCGCGCATTCAGCCAACAAAGGTGGACAAGAGCAAGGCCATTAAGGGCAAGGCGAAATAAGGGTCATAAAGATCTTTAGCTATCGGCAATCGCTTCGGACGTGCCGACGGGCAGATACTTGTGTATCGATTTCGTTATGCTTACCACTCATGATACATGAAGAAGGGTTATGATTAGTCTAGACATTGCTGAGCTCTCAAGGTTCCGTGCGAGTTGCGTATGTACAATAGACATTTGATCAAACTAGGCAGTCCTTGGGTGCTTTCAGTTTCGACGTTGCGTTGATGTAGTTCGTCTTGAGAAATGACATCAAACTTAGGCCTACCCTGTCGCGCTAGGCCACGACAAAGCCGCGGTATCTCGAACGTCCCACATCCGGGGTACTTACCGAAGTACAGCGCCTTTACATACTACTAGTACGCAGACCTTCTCACTGACTCTGATTATCCTAATTGCAGCCACTGTATGCGCCTGCAGCACCTCCTCTCTCTCGCAGACCCCCGCCTCTACACACGCACCAATCTCCGCGTCCGTTCCCACTGGCGCACCATGGCTGCCGCCGCGCCCCCGCCCAACCGGCCGATTAAGATCCTAATGCTGCACGGCTACACGCAATCCGGACCCTTATTCCAAGCCAAAACGGGCGCTCTCCGCAAAACCCTCAATAAAGCCTTCCCCAAAGGCATCGAACTCGTCTACCCCACCGGCCCAATCCGCCTCACCCCCACCGACTTCTCCCTCATCACCGGCGCAGTCACCGACCGCACTTCCGCCCCGGACGCCGACGAAGAACTCGACGCCTGGGCCTGGTGGCGTAAACGCAGCACGAGCGATGGCTCCTACGTTTTCGACGGGCTGGACGAGGGGTTCGCGCATATTGCCTCCATCTTAAAAGAACAAGGGCCATTCGATGGCGTCATTGGATTCTCCCAAGGCGCAGCTGCAACAGCCATGGTTGCGTCGTTGCTTGAACCCAAGCGGAAACAAGCATTCGATGCACAGCACGCTGCTGGCACCGGAATCCCATTCCCAGCATCTTTCGAGGGAAACATTCACCCTCCACTCAAATTCGCAGTCTCATACAGCGGCTTCGCGGCGATTCCACCACCACCACCACCACCACAACAACAACAACAAGACGGCAGCACACCAACATCGCAGTACATGGCGTTTTACGAACCGGAAATCGAGACTCCCATCTTACATTTTCTGGGAACGCAGGATGTGGTGATTGAGGAAGCGAGGAGTCTGGTGCTGGTACAGCGGTGTAAGAGGAAAGAGGACAAGTACGTCGTGTATCATCCCGGTGGACACTTTTTGCCGAGCACGCAAAAGGCGAGTGTGAATGCGCTTGTGGGGTTTATCAGGGAGGTGCTTTGGGAGCAGGAGGGCGCCAAGGAGGAGAACGAGGATAATCTGGAGGATATTATGGGGCATTTTGATGCTAAGAAGCCTGCGGTGGCGGAGCAGGAGGCCAAGTTTCATCTTTGAGAGGTTTAGTATAGGGGTTGGGAGTGGGGGGGTTTATAGAACAAAAGAGTATGGGTTAGATATAGATCGCCTCCGTTTAGCAGATAGATCATCTTTAACAGTAGACTATGTCAATTGTTGTATTGACTATGCGGTTCTCTACAGTGACTAGAGACAGGAAACTTTTACTCGAAATCTTGTGCAGTGGTCGAACGAGGAGAAATTAAGAACGCTTCTTCGGCGTTAAAACTTGAAAAAGACTCTTTCCTGCAAATCAGAAGTTGAGAGAAAGTTGGATATAAATGCAGAAAAGGTGTCCAGAATCGTTTCTCTTAGTCTCAGAGATACTTTTAGTTTTTGGATAGAGAGAGCGAGAGATTCGAACTCTGGAGGAGACTGCAACGAAGACATGTATGTTGAACAAGAGGCCAGGATTGAAGTATTCAAAGTTTCATTCGTCTGTCTTGACGTGACTAGAGCGGAGGTAAAGGAAAAGAAAAGAAAGACTCAAATGATTCCAACCTCCATAGGAGTGAATGTGTGTGGAAAACGCCGCCCCACCGTCCATGCAATGCCCTTCCGTATCCTGTTCCCAGATTCCGTAAACGCCAACAAGCCCAAAACAAGACGCATGTCAGAAACCAGGCAGATGCCAAAAAGCATGCAAAGACGCAACCACCTCTCTCCCACAACACCTGGCAGACTAAAAGGCAATATCCACGGGCGCCAGCTCTTGCGAGGAGGCAGCAGCTCAGACTGGAAGCCAATCGCCGCCGCGATGAAGGAGGGGAGTGAGCAAGAAGCAAAAGCACAACTTCGACACCTGCTGATAACCTTTGAAAACAAAGAGAAAATCAAAAAGCACTAAACACCTTTATCCCAACACCGAACCGCCCAATGCATGCATCATGTCCAAAACTCCCACAGGTAGCATAGCTTCGTACCGTCCGCACCATTCAATCTAACATTTAAAAGAGACGCAACTTCCTAGGCGGGCCCAGAGAGCTGTTGAAGAGAGAAGAATCTACAGGGCGCTTCTTGGTTGTCGAGAAAGCATGAGGAGCAGGCTTGATAGCCGAGAAGCCCGATTTTGACGGAGTAGCGACGAGGAAGAGTGGCCTAGAGGGAGTCTTGATGGCAGCCTTGCTGAACAAGAAAGTAGACTTCTTGTTAGGCACGGTGCGAGGAGCAAGAGGGCTCCTGTCAAAGAATGCGCCGATCTCGCTGTTCTCCTTGTCGTCATTGAAGGAACGGTCGAACTCGGAGCTGGTAGGAGTGCTGGGCATCTTGCACTGCGACGAAGGAGGAAGAGCGTACTTGGAGGGTGTCTTGGCGGGCGTAAAGGGCTTCATGGTAGTGGTTGGGAGCGGAGACGCTGGCTTAGCGACGGAGAGATCAACCAGATAGGGATCTTCATCCATACGCTTCTTGTTCGACTCGCTGTCCAAGACCCAACCGACATTGACGCACTTGATAGCACCTTTGCTCGAGAGACACTTCTCCAGCGTCGACATGCTTCCATCCTTGAAGAGAACGTGAGTTAGAGAAGCATGGGAGATGTCCTTGACGACCTTGGCACCAAGGTCCTCTAGAAGACCGCGGAACAAGAAGTTTTGCTCCTTTCCGTTACGAGTGACGTCGACGTAGAAGACGGTGCCCTGAAGAATGCCGTCGTCCATAAATATCTCGCTCTCGTCAACTTGAACGTCAGTCCAAGCAACAGACTTCTTCGGAGTCTTGGTATCCATAACCTTCATTGGTGACCTCAGCGCGGACTTCTTAGGTGACGCTGGCTCTGGCGCTGCAAACGTGGGAGCGAGTTGCAGGGGCTTGAGTGGCATGCTTGCTTTCAGGTCACTAAAAGAAGGGGCCTTGATGGCGCTCACAACATCAACTTCGCTGAATTCACTAGCTTCAGTAATCTCACTGACATCACCAATCTCGCTAGTCTCTTCGAAGCCGAAAGATACCTTCTCCTTACGACTGGAATGGCGTATGGGTGAAGGCGTTTGTTTCTTGACAGATGCAGTAATCTCCTCCTGAAGAGCAGCCTCAAGCGCGAGACTGGGCGTAGTTGGGTAGTCTGGTAACTCAGCGAGAGCCCTGCGTGGAGTGATTGGTGCCACAATGTGAGCAGGAGTCTTCGGATAACCGGGGAGCTCTGCCATTGCTTGTTGCGATGTGACAGGAGCAGTGATGTGAGACGGGGTAGCCGGGTATTCAGCGGGGAGCTCCTCAAAAGCTTCTTGATCGGTGACGCCCCAGACAATCTGCGCAGGAGGGGTGCCAGGGAGATCGGCACATGCCTCTGGGGCAGGAGTAGTAGCGTGGTAGGATGTCTCGGATTGAAAAATCAGAGGAGACTTGGCTACTGGTGTAGCGGAATTGTCGGCGGTAGATGGAAGATTTTTAGCCTCTTCTTGCTCGTTGACGACAGGAGCTGCAGCGTCTTGAAATTCTTCCGATGCATCCGTAGAGACAGGAGCCTCGATTTCTGCATCATTCATAACTTCATCATGCTCGGATGGAGAAATCTCCTGTGCGTCTCCCATCTCGACATCGTGGTCGACAGCCTCAGCCTCTTTCTCTTCGGTGGGAGGGATGACAGGTGCAAGAATGTGAGCTGGTGTCTTCGGGTAGTCGGGCATCTCAGCCATTGCGTCCTTGATAGAAATGGGAGCTTTGATATGAGCTGGGGTCTTGGGGTATCCTGGCATCTCAGATAAAGCATCCTTAGTGCTCATAGGTGCACTGATGTGCGCGGGTGTCTTGGGATAATCAGGCATCTCAGCCAGTGCAGCTGCAGAGCTAATTGGGGCCTTGATGTGAGCAGGCGTCTCAGGGTAGTCGGGCATCTCGGCTAGAGCATCCCTTGAGTTGATGGGTGCCTTGATGTGTGCTGGTGTCTTGGGGTATCCAGCGAGCTCCGCGAGCGCGTCCTTGTTAGAGACGGGCGCAACAATGTGCGATGGGGTGTTGGGATAGTTGGGTAGCTCAGCCAAGGCTTTCCTTGAGGTTATTGGCGCTGCGATATGTGCGGGTGTAGTAGGATACTCCGGGTATTCTGCCATAGCCACTTCAACTGGCTCATCGACCAACTCCTCGGCTGGCTTCTCGGCTGGCTTCTCGGCAGACTCTTCAACTGGCATCTCGACAACCTCCTCGGCTACATCTTCATCTTCGGCGGGCTCAGCCTCAGCTTTTGGAGTTGAAATGGTAACAGTCTTCTTTGTAGGTTTACGGGCTGGCGCCTTGAGAGGTGATTCTTGTGAGATTACGGGGGCCTCTCGTCCGCGTGTGGCTCTTGGCGCAAGTACAGGGACGGGTGTAGGTGCCGCTTTTGATGCTGGTGCTGAGGCTGAAGCTTTGGGTACTGCCGGTTTACGCGTGCGGGTTGCTGGCTTAGTGGTTTCGACCGCGATGGGCTCCTCGACAATTGGAGTTTCGGTCTTCTTGATGACAGGCGCCTTTTTGACGGGGGCCTTGCGCGCCCGTGGCGCGGCCTTTGGAGCCTCTTCGACAATGGGCTCCTGAACGACTGGGCCTTGGGTGGCCACTGGCTCTGCGGCCTTCGGTGCAGCTGTCTTCTTCACTGGAGCGATCTTGCGCGCTCGAACAGCCGCTGGCTTGGGTGGCTCTTCATCAGCTTGAAGCTCGTCTATATCATCAGGCTCCTCAGCCTTGCGGCCGCGCGTCGCCCGCTTTGGTGCAGCAGGGACTGACTCTGCCTTTGTCTGAACTTTTGTTGTGCGTGTTGTTTTTGTCGCGACAGTTTTCTTGGCCACTGGGGGCTCGGCGTCTTCAGGCTCGGTCTTTGCTTTGCGTTTTGTAGCGGTTGTTTTGGTGGCCTTCGCGGGAGCTGGTGCAGGCTCAGCAGCTTGTTCAACAACAGCCTTGGTTCTGGCGCCGCGCTTGGGAGGGGCACTGAGGGTGCTGGAGGGTGCAGATGAGGCTACTGGGGCCTCTTTCGCACCGCGACGTGTAGCGACCATGATGAATATCGATGTTCGCTATCTTTCAGTGTGTGTATGTGGTTGCTGGATTGTTAGTGGGAGAGAGGATGAGTTGAGTATGTGTGGACGTGCTTGCCCGTGTTGTGTTGTCAGAGCGCAAACTGCCGCTAACTGTGTTGGGATGAGCGTTGTCCCGGCAACGGTGATGGCGTGGCGTGCAAGTGCCGGCAACGGGCAGATCCACGCCGTCACCGCTGTCTTACAACAACACGGGTACGGATAAGCCGGGCAACTCAGCGCTATTCCCAATGTCAACCATTCCCCACATACAGCCTCATTTTCTGGTAGCCCCATCCATGTCCGTTGTATGATTGTATTGTCTATTATTCACTCAACCCGTATGACCTCCATTCCAACACCGCATATCAGAATCCTGGCATATGTCGTACCATCACCTGTGTCCAACACAGCCATACTCGACACGTCTGCGACACTTGTCTTGACCTTGCCTAGCCTCCGGATCTTCAGGGCGTCTTCGGTCACCGGCCGACTACTTCCCTCGCCTTTTGCGTCTGGATCTTGTAGTGTGATTTCCCATTGCCTAACCCACTCGTCATTCCCAGATGTAAGAAGCGTTATGTGAGACCCGCGCCGATACAATGCGCATGATGTGACAGCTGATGCATGTGTGCGATTTACAAGTATTGGAGGGGAAGCGTATGATGTCGTCGGCGATGCTGTAAGTGAGGGCGAAGAGCGCATGAGCAGGAATGCCAGGCTGCCGTCATCGCCGCCAGACACAACCAGCTTGTCGCCATTATCCAGGCTTTGAGACACCATGACCTTCGAGGAGTTTTGGTGTATCCTTGCAGGATGAGTCCATGTCAATTTTGAGATGGCATCTGGAGATTCGGCAGGCAAGCTATGTGTCTTTTCTATTAGTGGCCATGTCACGGCATGACCATCTGTACCAGCCGTCAAGATCGTGGTTGCAGACAAATGTATGCATTGTGTAAGGCATGATGTGAAATAGAGACCTTTGGCGAGAGGCTCCCACTTTGTGGCAGCTACAGGATCGTAACGATAGGCCTGAAATATATCAATACCAGAACGACATTGGGGGGTCAAAAGAGCAGGAATTTTCACCTTGATGCTAGAGTCTGAGAACACCATTGTAATTGAATGGGCAGTGCCACAAGTCGTCGCATCGAAAGACATGATTCTTAGATCCGCATACTCGCTTTCTGGAGTATAGACACTCTCACAAACGACACCAATGTCAAGAGACGATGATGGTAGATCCCGGACACGCCACACATAGACTGTGGCAATGATTAGCAAGTTGCGCCATGGGTTACGTTAGGACAATAAAAACTTGGGACATACACTCTTCACAGCCGCCGCTACTGAACAGATAATCGCCACTCTCCGACCACTGGAGATGTTGGATTCCAGTCGTGTGTTTCCGAAGCGTCCTTTTGCAAACTAGATTTCCATCGGTGTACTGAAACAGCTTGATATCTGTGTCCTCGGCTCCTGTTGCGATGAGACGGTTGCGAGACCTTAGATTTTCCTTGGACGACACGGTGAGCGCTTTGATTTCACGCCCATGACCACCGGAGCGGATAACTGTATGGTTCATACCATACTGGCTATAGATATGCATACTAGAGGCTCTAGTCCACACAAGCGTTCCTCCTAGTGTTAAATTTGGGCGATATGTCCAGCTTCTATGTGCACCCCCTGTGTCGATGCTCATCACCTCTTCTTCGTTGGTGACATCGTAGAGATACCATTTCTTACTTGAGAACCCATGAACGAGTAGATGATTCCCCTGAAAATATAGGCCCTCTAGATTAGGACCAAATGGCAGGGCAAGGTCGTGAACTAAGGTGCTGGATCCTGTAGACAGATCCATATCATGCACAGTAAGACGCCCATCCCGCCCAGCTGAGTACAATTGGGCCTGGGGTGACTCTGCAGGATAACTGACCCATTCCAAACAAGTGACTGTCTCACCGCCATGTGCTTTATCAATGACCTTAACCAACGTGGCTTGGCCTTCATCCACATCTATGCTGTACAAGGCGATGGAACCACGTCGAAATCCAACCGCTATGAATTCTCTATCAGAGATTCGTAGATGGGCCATACTTGTGACAACAGCTCCCGTCAAATGATCTGATATAGGTACTTGTACGTTTTTTGATATCTCCGTATCGTGCGTAGGATCCACGTATAACAACTGCGCTTTGCCCTGCCCAACAAGCGTCACGAGTAACACTGTTGCATTCCGGTAGGAAGATTCCAGCACATTCGCGGCGAATATTTCGCCGACCTTACTACCCATTGCATACAATTTGGTCAATGTCGCGGCATTTTTACGGTAGACATAAATGCTGCCGTTGGCGCCTGCGATGAATGCAATGCCGGGTTGAGAGCTACTTGCACAAACGGAATAGCCGGCAAGGTCTTCTGGCTGTCCAAGGAGGGTAGAGCTTGTCAGAAGGCTTGTGTCGTTCCGATCCGAATCAGAGGATAGAGATGCGACCAAGACTTTGCCAGAATTGGTTGTAAGTAGGAAAGTAGTCTCATCTACAAAGCAATAGCTTCTGAAAAATTCTGCCTTTTTCGAGGATTTTTGAACACCGGTTGATAGGGCATCCGCGCCACCAAAAACAGTAGACTGCGTCCATGATAGTACATCGTTCACTGTGTATTCGGCGACACCCCAGGGTATATTGTTTGCAACCTGTAAAACTCGAGGCAGCGGTGTGGACGTGATCTTGCTGTCTGCCCCTCCAGCTATCACTTGCTGCGACCCGGTAGGATTATGAGCGATGATAGAAGACCACATGTTCTTGCCGCTGTGGTGTGCGGCACAGTCCAGCTCTAGTAATTTGTATGGAAAGTTGGATTTATCTGCAGAGTTTGGCGAAAGCTCCCAAGTCCTTGCTGTGGCGTCTTCTCCAGCTGATTGAAGTAAAAGCGACCCACTACAGGGTGACGTTTCGAGAAAGCGTATTGTCCAGACACGAGAAAGATGCCCCCAACCGATGGCTAGACAATCTGAACTGCCAAACTCGTGGGCGTCAAAAGCCTCATTGCTGAAGCCGGTATGACGCGTCCTTGGTACTTCGGCTCCATTATCTTCAGCTTTTGGTCCGATAGCATTCGTGTTAACGTCTGATACATCCCACACTCGAATCGTTCGATCATCGCTGCAACTTGCGACCACTCGCCTCAATTTCTGGCAGCACTCGGTTGGGAGCTCCTCCGAGATACGGACACCAAAGATCGACCCTTCGTGACCAAGAAACACGCGGTGAACAAGAGATGCCTGGCCATCAACAGTGTCATCAGACCATGACCAGTAGATGATCTCGCCAAATGCCGTGCCAGCAGCGACAAGGACCCGATTCAGATTTTCCCAGGACAGGTGCGCAGAGTAAAGGATAGATCGAGAACTCGATGTCAAGTCCGAAATGTTGACTGAGATAGCTCTGAGAAAATTATGTCAGTGAATGTGTCCCAGTTGAGCGAGGATAGCGTCAGAGATGCGCACCCATTTGGCGACGCTGTGTCTGTGGTTATTTGGACCGTCACTCGCAGCAGAGCATTATGAGCGGTCACAGCAACACAAATTCCTTTTTGATACGGAGAGTCATCAGACAAACCTGCTGGTCTAGGTGCAAGGTCAAAAATCCAGTCTGGCGCTTTAGCAACGTTTGATGAAAAAAAAGTCAAGCGATCATGATCATCGGCCGCCGAATGGATCTCAAAGGCACGGACTAGTCGCCCTCCCCAGGCGATAAGCTTAATGGCACGCGCATGCTCTTCCGAATAGATGCGTATACCGTGCACTGCTTGCGCCTTGAAGACGCGTTGCGAAGCAATGCATCGTGAGTCCTTGGCATGATAGAAGCGTAGAAATGGGCCTTCTGCGGCAATGTACAGGGAGGCGCACGAGGCCAATGCGGTCACAGGTACGCGAGTGCATTCATGCTGCTTTGATCAGTAGCAATCTAGGTTTTGTCGATGCGCGCTCACATGCAGAGTCGGTGACATTGGCGACAAAGGACGACACGTGAGGTGCGAGAGTATGGCAGAGGGAAATTTGGGGTTGAGTCAGCCCCGCGCGACTTCCGTTGCGAGTGCAAGGCGGGGCAATGACGAAGCGTTTCTGCGATTTTTTGTCCATGCTAGTATTCTATGCGCCTGAGTGGCGGCACACAGTACAGCTCACACCACAACCACCCATCTTCTTATTTGCACTCACCACCACACCGAAATTTGCGCATAATCCGTCAAAATGGCTCTAGCAGGTCCAGCAGGCACAACCATCAACCCGGAGGAGACGGAGAACTTCGAGGAGGTACGTGGGGCAGGCGCCTGAGCGCGAAAGCCGGTGCAGGTGCAGACCGACTAACAAACATGTAGATTGAGAAGCAGTTCGCCGTCAAAGGTACAGCAAGCTATGCGCACCGAATGCGACTTCTTCTAACACGAATGCGCAGTTGTGCAGCATATGGAGACATACTGGAAGATTCTTGAAAAAGTCCCAGGTTCTAAACTGCGACTGACCAAGATCGACGACGAAATCTACGAACATCTCAAGAAGGACTTCCCAGAGTTCGATGCCTCCGCCACATTGAACGAGGATGAAATGAAGAGCAAGGAGGGCAAGGAGCGGTGGCGCAAGTTCATCACCGAGTATGAGCACAAGGTCGAGGACTACAACTTCGGCACAATGCTCCGCGCAAGCCACAAGACCGAGTACGACCAAGAAGGCACCATATTTGCTGTTCGCATGCAGTTCTACGCCATTGAAATTGCACGGTCAGTTTGCACCGCTTGTAAAATCCTAATTAATACTGATTTGAACAGCAACCGCGAAGGCTTGAACGACTGGATCTACGAGAAGGCACAGGGAAAATAATCCAAATATAACAGTTTGCATAAGATAGATACCCACCCCATGTGCTGGGAGTTTAAACGTGTACCAGCACTAGTTACATGCAACCCGCGACTGGCCTAGCCTTCGATCAAGCCAATCAGAAAGTTGGTTCTTTGTTTGTCTGCGCCCGTTCCTAAAAAAGCGACCGTTTACGTCGGTGAATCGTCCGGGACGGTAGACTGTGTTGGGATTGGGAATACATCAAAGTCGCCTCATGTGCAGATACATGATTCTGCTCATGCATATCACAACATATCATCAAGTCGCTGCACCCGATTTTCGATCTAGCAAGGTTACAAATAACAAGTTCAACAAGATCATACTAGTGACAGGACGAAGAATATGGAGTACCGTGATTTCAAATAACCGTGCCATTATGCGCAGAGAACAATATTAAGGAAAATCAGCGCGCAACGTGAAAGCAACTAGGTCAAACCGCCCTTACCACCACCACACGCTAGATCGCACCTGGCAATCCCTTGCGCCCAAAAAGTGCAGTCCAAGTATATCATATCATTCTCTCTATGTAAAAGCCCAACCCCAAAGATCCAAATGTAATTCGATCTCCGATGCATGAGGAATGAGAAAGTTGCTGTTTCTACTCACAAATCTTCGGCTTGAGACCCAGATTACGCAACATCCCAAACTGCTCACAATGTTAGATAGCTTGATATCCTCATTTCATAGAGAAGGAGTGTAAACAGTATTCATTACTTGAACAATTTACCGCTGGGGCGCGGCTGAACATTCTCGTACAATATCAGTCGTTCATTCCAAATTTAGATATTTCGGACCAAACATGCGGCTGACTGCAGGACAATAGTCTATGTTAGTGAGCTGATACCTTTGTCGCTTCTGATCAAGATTTCACAAGGGCTGGTACAATACGATGTCTAAAACGGAGCGCTTCGTGCAAGCTGCAAACAGACAGAAGCAGCCTGTGTATTCACCAGGCTCAGGTCCCAATTGGTCCCGACGCACTATTGCGCTTTCACTTTCACTTGATATCGCAATCTCATCCATGTGTGGCTCTGCGCTTCAATCTCAACGACGCCCCCACTTTCTCAACACAATCGAAGCCTCCGAGCAGGCAATATGGCTACTACCGCGCCTTCGCATGGTGCCAGTAGCCATGAGATAACGAACGCACAGGCATCTGGGGAGCAAAAATATATGTCAAAAGCCAGCTGGAAGGTTCTGTTTGGCTTCACCACAACACGCCATGTGCCAGTAGTACTATGTGGCCTTCTATCGACGACCGTCGCCGCCCTCACAATGCCCGCTTTCGCAGTTCTCTATGGGCTTGTTTTCGGGCAGTACACCATGTATGGCGCTGGGTCAACTGACAGCCATACGCTAATGAGCAACATGACGAGATACTGTATAATACTTGCAGGAATCTGTACACTCAACTGGATCGCGAACAGTCTCCAGTACCTTTGCTTCCTTACATTCAGTGAGCTACAGGTGCGGAGTGCCCGTAATCGGATATTTGACGCGCTCATCAAGAAAGACATGGCGTGGTATGACACGCGCGAAACTGGAACTGCTGCATTTCTATCGACACTGCAGGCGTAAGTGGCTAGCCGGAACCTGAATATTGCTCCTTTCAACTGATAAAATGCAGGCATATCCGTGGGTTCAAGCTCTCAGTATCATCACCATTAGGCGAATTGTGTCAAGCAGTCGTTCAGAGCCTTGCGGCTCTGGGAGTCGCTTTCTACTTTTCTTGGAAGCTAGCACTGGTTGTTATGAGCAGTATCCCGTTCCTCTACTTGTTCCTAACACTGATTGCGAACCGACAATTATTTCGAACACGCGAACAGTCCGAAATGCTCCAGGCTGCACTGAAGTACATGACAACCGCAATATCCAATATTGAGGTAATCAAGAGTCTTAACGGGGAACAGCATGAACTCCAAATCTTCGAGAAGACTGCCTGTCTTGCAGCACGCCTCTATAGACGGGTAGCGAATTTCCGATCAATGCAAATTGGAATCATGCAGTTCTTCACCATCAGCATATTCGTCCAAGGCTTTTGGTACGGTAAATACCTAGTCGGTAATGGAGATGGTGAAGCCTCAGACATTCTAACTACCTTCTGGTCAGTCCTCATGGCCACGTCTTCCTTGGCTTCAGTGATGCCCCAATTGGTAGTCTTGACCAAGGGCCGCGAGGCTGGTGCCAACCTGGGTATGCTCATAGAACATAACCCCACATCTGACCAGCAGCTAGAATTGCAAGGTCATATCAAACCTGCTCGGTGTCTTGGCACCATTGAATTCATCACGGTATGCTTATCTCGCCTCATCTTTGGGAGAAGCTGCTAATAAGACAGGTCAATTTCTCTTACCCTTCTCGCGCAGAAGAGGTAGCACTTCGGGATGTCTCACTGTTCATGCCAGCGGGCGAAACGACTTTCGTCATCGGAAAGAGCGGCTCTGGCAAGAGTACCCTTGGCCAGCTTCTGGTGCGCTTTTACCATCCCTCCTCTGGCCGGATACTTCTTGATGGTGTTCCACTTGAGGATCTAGATGTACGATGGCTACGAAAAAATATTACACTTGTGGAGCAGCATAGTGTGTTATTCAACGACACTATCCATGACAACATTGCGTTAGGGAAAACAGGCGAGATACTGCATATGCAAGATGTCCTCGATGCTATCAGATTCGCAAAGATGGACCTGGTTGTAAAAGGGCTCCCTGACGGACTAAACACCGAACTCGGTTTAAAGGGTGATTCCATAAGTGGTGGTCAGAGGCAAAGACTGGCGTTAGCACGAGCAAAGATCAGGGATTCGCCCGTTCTGATCTTAGATGAGTCTACCAACGGTCTCGACTATGCTACAAGAGTGGGGATATATGAAGCAATACGAGAATGGCGCAGGGGAAAGACGACAATTATTTTTACCCATGATATCTCCCAGATTTTGTCTGATGACTTCCTCTACCTGTTGGGAGACGGCAGAGTAATACAAGAGGGATACAGAAAGGAGCTTGAGGCTCAAGGAGGGCTATTTCAAACCTTCCTTGAGCCACATGGAGAAGAAGAGGAGCAGCTTTTCAGTGATGCTGATGGCGACAGATGCGCAGAAGATATTAAAACGAATAAGCCACCGAGATATGGTACACAAACAACTCAACATTCCTTTACTGGGTGGCGAAATTCCCAGGTATCAACTCGTCGAAAAGGGTTGCTAGATGCAAGATCTTTCTTAACAAAAGAAATCGACTTAGGATCAGGAGATGTGGTACTGGAGCGGCTCCCAAGGTTTGATACAGATGAGTGGAAAGCTTATCTTCCAAAAGAAGTCGGATTACGACCAAACTCCATACTCTTAGTGCAACACACATCGCCTACGAGCCAGTATCCGCAGCCTCTTCAAACATCCAGTCCGATGCCTGCACGGCCAGAGACACCAAAACAACAACGAAAGTGTAGCCATATTCTCTCTCGACTTCGACTTTCGCGTCACAAGAAGAATGCGTCAGACAAACCTCCCACCTCAACAGAATCACTTTCCCTAGAAGAAATCTTTGCATCAGTCTGGCCCGCAATAACTTGGCGCTCCCGCATACTTACCTTTGGTGCTCTCGTGTGTACCATCATCCACTCGGCCTGTACTCCAGTCTTTGCCTGGGTCTTCGCACAACTCCTCAGCACATTTCAAGAGTCCGCCTCTCAAAGCCGTAACAAAGCGCGTAACTACGCCCTCGCAATCCTTGGTATCGCTACTGCCGACGGTCTCTCAAAATACTTGATGTTCTTCCTTTCAGACGCAGTAGCACAAGCCTGGAGCTTATCACTGAAAAGAGAAGCTCTGCGTCGGATTCTGCTACAACCGCGCGAATTTTTTGACAAGGAAGAGAATAGCACATCTCGCCTAACCGAAACACTCGACCACTTTGCCGAGGAAGCGAGGAATCTGCCCGGAAGATTCGCCTGCATATTCCTTGCCATGGTACTCATGGTAGCAATCTCCATCTCATGGAGTATGGCTATTTCATGGAAACTAGCGCTTGTAGCGCTTGCGATGGGCCCTATACTCTTTACAATCACAAATTGCAACAACATGATCAGCAATCACTGGGAGAAGCTATCTAGCGAGGCCGAAGACAAAGTAGGAAAGGTGATGCACGAGACGTTCGTGAATATCAGAACAGTCCGGTGTCTGGGGCTAGAAACCCATTTTCGGAAGAAGTATCGCCATGCAACGACCGAAGCGGTCAGGCTAGGTATGAAGCGCGCCCTCTATTCTGGGTCCATCTTTGGTTTGGCATTTACGGGCGTCATATTTGTGGCTATTCTGCTGTACTGGTACGGCGCACTGCTCATGTCGAGGAACGAGTATACGGCGAGCAAAGTCATGGAATGCTTCTTGATACTCATGCTGAGCGTCAATTACATCAGTTCTCTGGCCCAGTACATCACTCAGATCAACATCTCAAGAGACGCCAGCACACGACTACTCCGCCTGGCTCGACTTCCTATGGACTCCCATGAAGCAGCAGGAAGCCTACCAATCCAATCCATCACGGACATCAACTTCAAAAACGTAAACTTCACATACCCATCTCGCAAAGACACTCGAATCCTCCACAACCTCACCTTCCCCATCCCCCATGGATCCTGCACCGCCATCGTCGGATCCTCTGGCTCCGGCAAATCCACAATCGCCTCCCTCCTCCTCAACCTCTACCAGGCCGACACCGACACCACAAACCCCACAAGCGGCCTCTGGCTCTCCTCCCAAAACATCTCTACCATATCCACCCCTTCCCTCCGCTCCCGCATAGCCCTCGTCCCCCAATCTCCCGTCCTCTTCCCGGGTACAATCGCTCAAAACATAACATACGGCTTATCCCCTTCCGCCCCGGAAACAAGCCCAGCCTCCATCCGCGCCGCAGCCCACGCAGCAGGCCTCTCCGACTTCATAGATAGCCTAGCAAACGGCTACAACACGCTCGTCGGTGCGGGGGGCACCACGCTATCCGGCGGCCAAACCCAGCGTCTCGCCATTGCACGCGCCCTTGTGCGCAACCCCGACGTCTTGATTCTCGACGAGGCAACCAGCGCGCTCGACGTCTCGTCTATGAACGTGATTCGCGAGACGGTCATGCGGCTTGTGGGGCGGAAACGCGTCAGTCCTGCTAGGAGTAGTAGCGGTAGCACTACGGGTTCTGCATCTGCTGGGTTGTCCGAATACTATGTGCAGAGTGGTGAGCTGGGTACAAGCGCGACGTCATTTGGTGGGCTGGATAAGGGGAAGGAGGAGAGGAAGCGTATGACGGTTGTTGTGATTACGCATGCGAGGGAAATGATGGCGGTTGCGGATCATGTTGTTGTGATAGAGCAGGGGAGGGTGGTTGAGCAAGGGGGTTTTCAGGAGTTGAAGTGGAAGAGGGGGTCGGCTCTTGAGAGGGTGTTGAGAGGGGAGGTGGTGTAGTTGGGTTTGGTGTGGTGGGTTGAGAAACGGTGGTTTATAGCCCCGAGATCCCATCGAGGAGCTATCAAAAGGGCGTTCAGCCCGTTACACTAAGTAAGGTTTCCTACAGTAGGAGAATGTAACGGGCTGAACGCCCTTCGCCTCCCATACTCGTCTGCGACCTCGTTACTCCACCTGTCTAGCCCGATTGTTGCTCAGGCAACCATCTCATCTTCTATTTGTATATGGATAGACCAGAGCTTAGCTCTCTATCGAATACAATCTTGTTACCCAGGCCTTGCCCAATTGTGCTCCCGAGCTTAAGACTGCTCCCCGGAGCTGCGCCCCTTATAGAGAAATAATAAAGTTAGTGCTTTGCCCAAGCACGGAGGGACCAAGAAGGCTGCGAAAGCGTGCTCCGTGCGTAGGGCCTGACCAAGAAGGGCTACGTCGCTCAAAGAATCAAGCTAAGTATCAGCGGCTTTCGAGTTTATCGATCTGGTGTATGCTCAAGTTATTATTATCCTATTGAGACACTGCAGACCCAATCTGGCAGTAGAGTTTCGCATTAGTCACTTGGATTCTGATCATTTCCTAATACAACGATGTAATTCTTAAGATGAAAACGACTGTTCGCATGTACCCGCTTGGATTACCAAGTTTTGAAATAAGCTACTGTAAATATAGAACCCTCGCACAACGCTGCTCAGCCCAAGATGGAATCGGCTTGTTTACCGCATAGCTGACTCCGCCCGACACCAGTTCATAGCGTATTAGCTCCGGGTCCCTGTCGGATATGACCGTACTGCGCTCGGACCATCTCAACCTGACCTCCCTTCTTGACATATAGTATGGCTTTCGTCCAAGCTTTTGCATGGCGCTGGGGATCGCTGCTGCAATGAAGATGTCGTCGTCACCGAAGCCACCAATGTTCCCAATGGGGTAACTAGCATCCACGAAAATTATCAGGCCTTCGTCACTGGAGGCTGGTCTCCAGGTTAGGCGAACCAATTTATTAGGTTTAAGGTTTTGGCGTACTACCTGCGAGGATCGTTTCGCTTGGAGCGATTCCGCGTCTGCGCCATAACAAGTACTTCTCTTCCCGGGTTGCGTTATATGGTCACTGAGCTTGCGAAATGATATTGAGTACCATTGAAGAGCCTTTTCCAACTGCTCAGCTGCTGGTGTGCGCGGCCTTGCGAGAAGCCCTTTGGCCCACTCACGCATTTCGGCAGAGTCTCCTCTATTGACCAATTCATTCAGTTCATGTGCGGTGTCCCCGTCGAAGAGCGTATGTTCAAAGCTCAGTGCAACATGAAGTCCTGTCAAGATAATGGCGCGCTTTTTTTTCCAATTCACAAGGATGATAGCTTGCTGCAAAAGCTCGTCTACATCGTCGCCGAACCTGCCAACTTCCATCCAGCCAGGGACAAGGTCTTCTGTATAGTTGCCGCCGATGCTAAAAGTGAGGAACTGCCCACCTCCGACATTCCCCTGGACGCTCCGGGACTTTGGTTTGTTCATTACGGGTACCCCAGGGTGACCGCAAAACTGATGATTCGAACAACTCAATGTCGGCTGACGTGTAGTTTGGTTTTCGACAGGGTTCGGCGCAAGTTCCATGCCCAAAATTATTGAATCTGGCAAAACGATAGGACTTCCACGTCTATCTTTGAGTAATCTTCCTTCTTTCCCAGTATTCCCTACTTGTGGAAGATCAATCACCCAGTAATCTGTATTTGGAGTCTGTGCGGCGATTGGCGAAGGAGTGATCGTTGCAGGCCCGTCCACCTCCCCTTCTCCCTCCTCCCCGGTCTCCTCCTCCCCAGTCTCCTCCTCCCCGGTCTCCTCTTCTTCCGCCTCTTTCTGCCAGCCCAAGACATGACCTCTCGATAGGCTGCGGTTTTGCGGCATAACTCTATATGTATTTGGTGGGTCAAGAATAATTGTTCCCCTTCGAGTTTCAATAAAGATCCTTTCCTCTCCCTTCTCATATGTCATTCCCACAGAAGCACCTGGGAAAATTTTAAATAAGTGGTTGGTCTGAATAAGCATGACTCCTGGCTCCAGAGCCCATGCTGTCTCCAGAGTTTCGGGGGTAAGATCGACAACCTCGTGCAACCCTTCACTCAAGGTGAAGATTGAGCACAAGTTCAGAATTTTAGTCCAGCAACTTGCGCGGTCAATCAAATTGAAAGGCTGGTGGCGAAACACATGGAACTCTATCTTCTTCCCGCTGAGATCGACGGGTTGAGGTAACCCAGACACAATCTTAAAAGAGTCGTCGAACCTCGACTTCGGCATTATCAGGGTATCCGGGGTATTCAGAGTAAACTGGGTGTAGACGGATCCATCAATTGGCTTCATCTCTCTTAAATACCAATCTAGTTCTTGGCCATAGAAAGCTGCAGTCGATGCGGTCAGAATTCCCCAGTACATCACAATGTTCTTCAAGTCTGCAATCCTCCCTTGAAGCGCAACTCCAGATAGAGTGGGAATGATTTTGAAAATGGACTCTTCAATGGGAACCGATTCAAGCGGCAAGATACATCCTTCATCAAGTGCACCAACCATGTCCCCGATCACGGTGAGAATTCTCTTGTAATTTTCGGATGGCTGTTTGAGAGTAACCAGCCTCAAGCCAAAAGGTGCAGTCTCTGAGGTCGCAACGGCAATAGCAGAGGGAAGGCGGCTGAGGAAGGCCGACCCACTATTCCTCCGCAACAGCGGCCGCAATTTGTCGTCGGCCAAGAATATTGCCCCTTCGTCCTCAAGATGTGTTCTTTCAATGATAGGCGCGGCGTTGGTTGCCGGGCTGTGTGAAATAGCCTCTGCATGGCTCCTTTGGCAGTCAAGCAAATACCTGAATGTTTTAAAGTCGATCGGCCATCCAATTTGGATGGCCTGACCTACGACTTCGTTATTGAGGATCTCAACGCGACGGTTCCTCCACTTGTCTTCCCCAATCTGGCCAAGTATCTGGATAGCCGAACCCTCCAACCTATTATTATGGATGAAGAGTTCCGTAGTTTCGTTATCAGATCTAGAACCTGCTGCACCTTTCGAGTCCATGACAGCGACTGCCTCTTCGTCTAGAAAAGCAACTTCGGCTTTGGTTAGAGACACTAAGCCGTCATCTACTAACTTCAGCCTGCAGCGATACCCAATAGTGATATTGACGAACCTTGCGGTGCCCGGCCTTTGAGTAGGCCGGCTAGCTTGAGCCCTTGGCCCTCTCCAATGATTTTTAGAAGGAGACGATCGAGTTGATGGATGACCTTAGCGTTGGCAAGAACATTGTCGCCAGTGGTGTACGTCAGTCCGACAGCGGCATTCTGAATCCGTAAGCAGATGTTGGATTTCGCACGATCGACCTCCGTCATGATATCCGCAAGCATAATCTTATCTTGCGACCCACCCACGAACTGGTGGGCAAGTGGATGCCTCGTTCCATTACCTCCCAGATCAAGTGTCTTCAAGTGCTGCACAAGCTCTGCTCCAACTTTTTGGAGTCTAGTCAAGGCGAGGACCACGTCTGTTGTTTGCAACGCATCTTCGTCCTCGATCAGGTGAACAATAGCGCTTATCTTAGTGAGATCGACAATGTAGAAGCCCAGAACTTCTCTGACGTTCTCCTGGACTGCGCGGGTATGAACTTCTTTGATAATGCGATTTGCGGTCTCTAGCAACCGGGAGGCTGCGGCGGCAACTATCAAAGATTCGGCCTTAAAACTCTAATTAGCGATATTTATACTCGCAACATAGTTAAAGAGCCCCATTATTATAAATAGTAATTATGGAAGATGCCAATTTGTACAACAATTGAGAATACTAGTGGGTGGTTAGGTTGAAGAAACCCCTCATCGTGTGGCGCAGCCTTTCTCTAGGATTCTAAGCGATTCAATGTAACGTGACGTATGTTACACAGGGTTCGGGTCTATACTTCTCTTGTCGGGTCCGCACTAAGGCCGGTGAGCTTTACGCTAGTGTTCCGTGAGGGTTGTCTGGCGATGCAGTAGAGTAGTGTGCTTGATAGAAGGTAACAATCGGTTTGACAACTACTGATCTATATTGCTATAACTAGACTAACAGGTAATAATCTTATTAAGTAAAGTAACTAGTAAGAAAATACAATTTGAGTTGACCACAACGAGAGTAATAATGAGATCCATCCATCCTTATATCCTCATTGCTACCAGTCCTGCTATCCCTGGGAAGGTTGCTCTTGGCGGGATGGCACACCACGTGACCTAACCCCGCGATGATCATTATCTTCTGACATGGACATCTATAGGCCCTCAGCCATCTCATCACTTGTCAAGGAGAGAATCCTTCCTGTTGCTTGCTGCTTGTAACAGCGTATTTTTAGCGGCTTATGACGTCAAAACTACTGCTTAGCTCAATCTCCTATTTTGAACATCCTATATATCTGACAAACTCCTCCTATAACGCTAGCAGGAAGGGCGACCGGACCGCTCCTACTAAGATTTTGTAGATGTTTCCAAATGTATAGATAATAGGCAGGTAGAGGTACATACACGCAACTACAGACATGAGATCGCCACATTCAAAGCCACACCGTTGTGAAAAGTGTTAACACTTATTTGGTAAGCGCCTTTCTGAGCGGCCGTACGTTCAAGAAAACCGAAGTGTAGGGACCAGAAGCTGATACCGGTCACCACTGTATACGCTTATTCTATCTACTTGCGATGCCTGGGATGTGAAAACAGAAAAGATTTAATACTTCATCTCAGTTTCGCATGTGACAGTATCACGTGATAGCGCTCAGGCTATGAGCGTATCCCCAGACTTTATGCATGTTCCCAGTAAAGCCCGCCTAGCAGTGACTGTCCAATGACTTACCGTGAAGGCACCCTAATCGATCTCAGCCCCTGTATCTCGTCTTCTCGGTACAAAAAAGTTGATTTTTCCAGTTATTCAGCATCTTTTCCCTTACCGCCCAGGGAGACTTCGAAAAATTGCAGGCGGCTAAAAATACAAGGGCTAAATAAGGGCCTCCTTTTTAGGGTCAGGCTTATCCCTCGTCGAGCTACGGGCTCGCTTCGTTCCTCCCCACCCTTCCCGTCACTTTTACCATTTTCATAGTGACTAAAGCTAACATGGACCGAGCAAGCCAAGTGCTGGTATAAGGCATTCCTTATGGCGTCCGCAATACATACCGCGCTCTAGCAGAACATTATAACGTCGCTCGCTCTACCCTCTATGACCGTGCACATAGCAAACGCTCGAGAGAAGAGAAGGCTTAAAGCTAATAGTATCTTACTCTATTTAAAGAAAAGGTATAGCGCTAGACTAGGATCGCTATAATATCTATGATAAGGTCGTGAATTAGTTTGATGTAATTGGGAAAATGCTACAGGATTAGACTATCCTTCTAGAAAATATCTATAATATGGACAAGACAGGGGTGATATTAAGTGTACTTAGTGGTAACAAATTCATTTTCTGAGGAAGGTAAACAATAAAGCTAAAGTTCGCCGATCTACTAGGTCACTAGTAATAGGGACGGCGAAGGTCATGAGCTATAAGGATCTAAGGAGGTAAGGAAGAAGCGTGCTGGAAAGGATATAGCTAAAGAGAAGAGTAAAGGAAAACGTGGTTGAAAGCGGAAGAATGCTGCGTTAGAGGAAGATGCGATAGGTCCGAAGGCTAAAGTAACACGGATAAGTGAAGAACTAGAACTAGCGAGAGCTTCAGTGACGTCCGTATAGGTTGTCCCAGTAGCTCGAATGTATTGAGATTATCGCAGCCTTCTTCTACATGTTGCGTTGTATTTGTTGCAAGCTAATCACTAGAGTGAAATAGCTAGAAAATAATTATTTTATGGCTATAACGCGATAGATTCGCGAGCGAAAAATTGACGTCTCTAAGTGATAGTCTTGTCCAGTTACACAGTGTGTCTGGTAAACTAGGGAGGGATGTTAAGGTAAGAATTTTTTATTTGAGATTCATGTCTATTCCGCTCTAGAACTTTCCATACTTAATTTCTTCTGACCCTTTTATGTTCATAGCAGCATTTCGTAGACGTACGTAGTGAGAGAATGTTCATTCACTGCTCCATCGAGCGTCACGTACAAAGTGATTCAATAAAACAAAAACAAAACACATGTATTTTTATGAATCATAGTTATGGAAAATTCGACAATACTTTGTAGAAATACTACCTTTGTATGTATCTCCTTCACAGCATACCGAATCGGGAAAAGGTCCATGAAAAAGCCACACAAAGAGCAAGTACGAAGAAACTTTCCTCGCTTCCTCCTCCATGTCGTATACCCAACTCTGATAGTTTCAATTTAGTTGAAGATCAATAATAAAGAAAAAGGAAATGAAACAAGACGCGAGGAAAGGAAATACGCATTCCCCACAAAGGGGTGATACGCGTATCCGAACCAGTGTCAAGGGTCGTGGAGAAAATTTCAATGGTCGAGCCCAAGTCAGTCGAAGAGGCATCGCGACAATTTGTTGCAGTTTGACCGGCAATTGGGTCTTGAAGAAACAGCCGTGCTCCGTGAGAACCAGTAGCCCGAGATCATGATCGCAACATGTTGGTCGATCATGGCACGTTATTATGTCAAGGGGAGTTTCTTCGACCACTGTACAATACAGGGGCTGACCCTACTCGATCCCTTATCTGTGCTGATGCCCTGTTTCTCGGTCATATGTAGCATTCCGGTTCAAACGCTCATGATGGTAATAGGAGTTGTGACTATTGCGTCTCTGTTGACGCTTATTCCCGTACGTCTAATTCGGCTCCCATAGCTTTCGTCTGTTACCGCCCCGTACTGGGCCTACCTTGGGAGCCGGACGAGAGAATGAGTCGGGGTCGAGTGGTGCGTTGGGATCATGACGAGGAGCTGGTGGGGCTCGGAAAGTCGGACCTGGGGGAACGTACGCGCCCCGAGGAGCAAAGTTACCACGGCCTCGAAAAGGTGCAGCGCCGCGACCGCGAGGCGATCCATGCCCGCCGCGTCCACCACGAGGGGATGGCTGCTGTGTTGTACGCGCGAAATCGTTGGGATCGAAAACACGTGGGTTGGGGCTATTGGTAGCTGCTGGACCGCGAGGGGCGCGCTTGAAGAGAACCTCATCCTCATCGTCTGATGTTTCCTCGGGCTTAGTCTCAAGTGCGGGACTGGATTTAGGTCGCTCCGTTGCTTTGGACGCGCCTGAGTTGTTGCCCTTAGCAGCACTCGCCTCGACCTCGAGTTTGTGAATGGTCAAATGGTTCTTGTATTCACGGTCTTCACGAGCAACCGCATCCCGTAGCTGCTCAAGGCGCTTGGCGCGGATGCCGAATTTCTGGGCGATTGCCTGCTTCGCAGGATCGTTCGTGAGGAGGATGAAGGACTCGAGGGCGGCATCTGGGTTTCCTTCCTTGTTGATGCGCCATAGAATATGATTGAAGAGGGGCTGGAGGTAGATGGGTACGGGGCCCTTGGTCGCCTTCCCAGAACGGGCGCCGCCAGTACTGTTAAGAGCGGTACGGCCCGGGGAGCCCCCGATCAAAGCTGCAGCCTTGTCGGCATGTGTGGCTCGGTTGGCGGGCTTGGTGTTCCTGCTGGAGAAGGAGCGCGGAGACTCGAGCGTCTTTGACATGTCGTCGAAGCTGTGAGTCGAACTCATAGATGTCTCGTCAGACATGTCAAGGGCGTTGAAGGAGCTCTCCAAGTCTTCGTGATAGTCATCGTCGTCCGACTCGCTGTCTTCCATGGAGAGCAGGGTCTCGGGGAGTAGGAAATGCTCCACCTCGGCCCAGGTGCTGTAAGCCTCGTCGGCACCTTCGAGCTGGACGCGGCTTGCGGCCTCGTTAGACGTGACTTCGTCAAGCCATTTGACGGCTTCGCGCGCGTCGGCGTTGATGCGCTCGGTACCATTCTTGAGGCGATGGAGCTGGGTGAGGGCTTTATTCTCATGTTAGCGGGGGGACAAGGAGGCGGCAATGCTGTGATCGCCTACTGTGCAGCGGGACAAAGAGGCGGATGGCGTCCTGAGAAATCCACTTGCGGATGCCGTCGCGCGTGCTCTTCTTGACGCCGGCGATGAGAGCAGTGTCGTCGACGATGCAGTTGAATACCTTGCGCCTGGGCGGCTCGGGGGCGCGCATGGCCGTATCGGGCTTGCTGGGCCGGGAGGGAAAAGTGCTTCGGCGCATGGTGGCGCGGGTGCCGTGGTGGCGATGGAGAAACTTGTCGCAGCGATGGGAAATGGGATGGTGGGCGGGCGAGGGCGGATATTGATTGCTGCGTCTGGGTTGGGAACCACGGGTGCGGCTTGCGCTGTTATTATCGGCGGCGGCTTTGCTGGGCGGAGCAACAATCCATTCGTCGTGGCGCAGTGTTTCAAGGCGTGGGCATTGTAGTCGCGCTGGGTCGGGGCAGCGCGCGAGGAAATGAGTCAGGCTGGGGAATGACGCAGCCCTTCATAGTCGTTGCGTTGGTGTGTTACTGTCACGGCGGTTGGGCAAGTGAAGTTCGGGCCCGCATTCCCCCAACGATGAGGTGCTCACGCCAAGTGGGGGTTGCGCCACACAGCCACAGTTCACGCAGCATTCATTCCATTCCTCGACATTGTACATACTAGTACATACTACGTAGTTGCTAGCCAGACCAAAAGACAACAATGCCCACTTTATTCCACTCATGCTAACTCAGTAGCTCTCCACCTCGTTGCCTCTTCCACTGCCGCTGCTCATGTCTGGCATCCAGCCTTTGGGACGCTCGTTTCCACGCACTGTGAGCCCATACAGCCCTTTCTCAACCTTGTCTACACACTCCCGCATTACAGGTATCTTCTTTGTCTCTAGCTCAGCTGCAAACTTGGATCCCCCAGGTACCTCAAACATCTCGAGCTGCAGCCGAACCGCCCTCAAGTCATCCAGGACAGTCCGCGGCTTGTGCGTCTCACTTGCAGCTGGCGTCTGTTCATCAATCTCCATCTTATCGCCACCGTCCTCCTGATCATGCTCCTGCTTCAGCCTCTTGTTTGAATCTGCCTGTTTGCTGCATGGGAGTTTTCCACTTGTCGCCATGCTTGTAACAGCGAACCGCATGAGTTCGCCAGTCATATCACACACACCCAAGATATAGTCTTCTGGCGTAAAAGTAATGGGTCCTGCTTCGCCGCTCATGCTAGCAATCCGTGATTTTGCCTCATTGTATGAAATGAGTGACTGTGTTTCCAGGTAGTGTTGGAAGCTGAGCGCTTCCATGAACTCTTGATTTCCGCCAGTGATATTATGAGAGTACCGGTAGGCATTGAGTCCTTGGAGATCGGCAGCAATGTTCTTGTATCGATCCTGGATAGTCTCCCAGTACTCAGCATTCTTCTTAGCCACCCAGGGCGGCAATGCTTGGCCAACAGCCCGGACCCTAGTCAGGTCAGATGATTATACGAGGATTGTAATGGCAAACAGCTCACCTCTGAAGCGTGAAGATGCTGTTGAATTGTTAGTTGCTAAACCCAATGTTGACAAAAAATCTAATACATCTTTTTGCTTGACGCGGTAATGTCGCGGGATGCTTTGATGATCCTTTCTCGACGATCGTGATGCTCGTCCAGCTCTGCACGGAACCCTTCGAACATGCTCACAAAAGGTGATGCCGATTGTTCTGGCTTTTCGTCCGCCATATTTCCGTCTCTTGGTCGTTTGAGCCCCATTGGTCTGCCTGGGTAATGCCTTGTAGACGACGTCAAGCAAATGCTGCGACTATGCACTAGTGCACGTTGTCACGTGAGAGCTATTCCTCTTGCGGCCTAGATCTATGCGACTGCTCTTGCATGCCACCATCTCCTTTCCGCTTGCACTAGGCCAATCCACGTACTTACTCTCCAATCGTCGCTTCATACACCTTTTTCCTCTCTTGTGTTTTTCCTTTGAGAGTGTGCTGGCTTTGTGCCCTCCAATGACACGATGGCTCTTTCCTCCTTTTTCCGCAGTCCTGTTTTGGTCTTCACAACTTCTATCGTCTTGCGCGCTGTCTTCCTCATCTATGGTTTGTGGCAGGATGCAAATTCTCCAATGAAGTACACAGATATCGACTATTATGTCTTCACTGATGCTGCACGTTACATCTCGTGGGGCCAACCGCCATACGCCAGAGACACGTATCGTTATACACCCCTCTTGGCATGGCTCATCTATCCCACAGTATGGCCAGGAAAATTCTGGTTTTCTTTCGGAAAGATTCTCTTCGCTGTTGGTGATGTGGCTACCGGATGGATGATGTTCCGCATCCTGAAAGAGTACAAAAAAATGCGAGACGAGAGAGCCCTGAAATTTGCAAGCATTTGGCTGCTGAACCCTATGGTAGCTACCATAAGCACAAGGGGTAGCTCCGAAGGACTGCTTGGAGTGTTTGTCACCGCACTCTTATGGGCAGTGTTAGCAAAGAAGGTGTCGCTAGCTGGTTTCTTACTCGGATTCGCGGTCCATTTCAAGATATACCCATTCATCTACGCCGTCTCTTTCGTCTGGTTTCTCGACGACACCCAGTCCCAATCCACGAAATCGGTCGCTTCGCAAGCTTCACGGACACTGTCTGGTCAGATTCAAGCCTTCATCACTCTACCTAGGTTGTCCTTGGCATTTTACAGTCTCCTCACGTTTACTGTCTTGAATCTTGCTATGTACCAGATATACGGTTGGCCGTTCCTTGAGCATAGCTATCTCTATCACTTGATCCGTAGTGATCATCGCCACAACTTCTCGCCGTACAACACATTGTTGTATCTCAATTCTTCGCCAAACCCATCGGGCCTTGAATCAGGCCCAGCGTCCTTTGAGCTAGAGCGGCTCGCATTCCTTCCACAGCTGCTGCTCAGCGCTGTTTTCATCCCACTTGCGCTGGCGAAAAAGGATCTACCAAACACAATGCTAGCGCAGACTTTTGCATTTGTCACTTTCAACAAGGTTTGCACAAGTCAAGTAAGTCATGTGATGCATCTGGAACCTGACTAAGATACTGATTTTTCCAGTACTTTCTCTGGTACATGATGTTCCTCCCATATTACCTTCCACAATCAACCTTGCTGCAATCAGCCCCTATGGGCATCGCTGCCATTGTTGCTTGGATCGCTGGCCAAGCCGCCTGGCTGCAACAAGGCTTTCAACTTGAGTTCAACGGTCATTCAACCTTTTTACCAGGGCTTTGGTTGTCTAGCATTCTCTTCTTTCTCGTCAACGCCGGCATCCTGAGTATCATCATCTACGACACTAAACAGAAGCCAACACAAAGTAATATTGTACAAGAGAAAAAGAAACAGTAGTCAAGCTATGAATCCATATTTTGATGTATCTCGAACCGTATGTTCCCGTCGTCTTATTCAATGAACATATTAGGCCCCGTATTCACTGATGATAACATATCACTCTACGCGGCTCGATGGGGCAGAGCAAAGGAGACTAGAAGTCAAGATGCGGAAAACCGAAGATGAGGACGTGAATGTTTTTTTAAAAGGCCCTAGCTTTGGACGAGGCTACAGTCTTTCTCCACTAGATCAAACCCGCAATAGTACTCTAGTAGAACTTAATAAGAAATCTAGCATATTAGACATGGTCGTATACTACGCGAAGTAACTCTTCTTTCTCCTCTTTATAGTGCATCGATTGCATTGGCTGATACGTAGTTATCTCTAAAGTAGCTAGATACACTATTGTACTTGTCTCTGAATTTGCAGGAGTTCATAAGGAGAAGACGACAAGAAAGCTTCTGCAGCACTAAAACTTGAAAAACACCTTCCTGTGTGCAAGAATTTCAAAAGAATTTGGCTTTAATACTGAACTGGTCTTCAGATTTTGGGTGTTACTTTAAAGGTTGGAGAGGGAGAGATTCGAACTCTCAACCTCAATCCTCTTTGTAAGTAGACCTTCGTAGTAGGAACTCATAATCACGAACCCGCAACCAAAGAAACTTGAGCAGCCGCTCTCCCAAGCCGCCCTCAACCAACACCCCATCCTCCTCACCACCCCATACGAACCCCTTCCATCATGCATTCTCATCAGATGCGCTCGCTACTGTTGTTCAGAACCCTATTCCTTCGTCTCGGTATTACCATTAGTCTTAGAATCCGTGGTGACCAGTTCATTCGTGGCAGAGTAAAAGGTGGACCAAGGTGTAGCAACCACACTCTCCTGTTGCGAGAGCTCGAACGTGTAAGTATTCGCCGTAGTACCCCCAGTGCTTGAAGATTCTAGCCCCTTTTTAGTTGACGCTCGAGGCTTTGTACTGGAGGCTTTGATCTTGTTGAGCTTGCGTATAGTGCGTTGGTTGCGGGGGAGGAGATGAATTTTCTTGGATATGGGTCCCAAATTTGAGGCTGGGTCTCTCCTATTTATGAGCGAGCTGGGTGTTTGTGGTGTGACGAGCGGAATGCCATCTGAAAGCACTGCTGGCTTGGGCTTTAGCGTACGGAGCATGTTGATGAAAAGTGAAAGAGGATGAGATTCGTATGCATACGATAAGTAGAACATGTAGTGCACGGAACTTGAAAGGCAGTTCTTACTCCTGATAAATGCGTAATCGAAATTTTTTGGAAGATGTCAGAGGAACCACGGTTCACAAATATAGTTTTTTTATCTCACTGAATTAGTGCAATTACAGCTTTCCAATTTCAATCGCACTTCCCTTCCTTTCAGGGCTCAAAATCTTCTCCTTCCGAAATACACATCTCCTCCTTCGAGAAATATGAACTCATGTTAACATTTGCCACAAACGCAATAATCGATCCTCATTCTTTCATCCCCTTTCAATTCCTTCGTTGCTGTCCAATCCCTACAAACCCTCCGAAAAGCCACCCACGCTGAACTCTGAAAAGAATTCTTTCAGTACCCCCAGATCAAAGTCTTTCTCTTCCTTCATATCCTTCCGACTTTATTCTAATCCCGCTACTTCCGTATCGTCAGACTGAGGAACAGGTACCAAGCGTATCGCACCAGGATTGAATGTCGAATATGTCGGTATCCAGACGGTATCCTCACCATCTGCACCGTCTTTCTTTTCTTGATGTTTTACCTTTATGTCACACGACTTCTTCTGCATGATTGGACTGTTGATATATCGGTACAACGTAAGAATAGCAGGTCTAAAGAATGGGTTTGATGTTAAGATGCGGAGTGGTGGAGTGCGGAGTATGAAGGGGCGTCGGAGGAAAAGTGTTTGGTGGAGGTACCTAGGTACGGAAGGGAGGTGGCGGAGGATCATTCTGAAAGTTGTAAGAGGGATGAAAGGTATGCCCCTAGTTGTTCTCTTCGAGTTGAAGTGAGTTGAGTAAGCAGTATGTTTGCAGGTTGGGGATTTCATGGAGAGTCAGGACTGCGATATTGCATAGATGGAGATCAAAGCTTTGTGAAACTGAATCAAGAGCGTTATTCAAGCATGGGAATACGAGGGAGGTAAGTTCCTACCATTTCAATTTCGTTGCACTAGATTCGCTCAACCTTTTAGTCGTCGAGGTGAGAGAAAAGGAAAGGGGAGGAGTTATCTCAACCACGGTTTGACATGCGAGTTGAAACGATTGCGGCCACAACCTTGTAGCAATATCATTTTTCGGCGTTGGGGTATCTATGCTACAATTTTAACATAATAAATTGCTAATAGCAGTCGCATGACTTTCTTGATCTTGCACACAAACTCATAGATCAGCCAAGGCGATCTTAGTACGTAAGTTGACCACACGCCACGCCAAAACTGTCACAGCATTTATGTGACTGTGGCAATCGCATCTATTTCGCTTTTCTGCCATAGACACGTATCGCGAATGTTGACTGCCGAAGAGAGCGGGTTGACCGGAAAGTTTGTTTTGACTAGTTATCACGCGCTAAGGCAATGTTTGGATCCTGTCATTTGCTTGCGGTGCTTTCTCGGCGGCGGCCCTGCCACCATGGTAGGCCATACATAAGTATCTGAGGACAGTGAGTGTGTTTGAATGACCTGTAGCTCAGAAAACAGTTGACACCATTCATTCCCATCATCTGCTTCATTAAAACCCACTGCATTCATCATGACTCAATCTGAAGACACTCCATCCCAAATGCCCGCCTGGTACGTGCCAAATGCGACCGAGGACAATGTAGCGCCGGAAATCCGCGAGGTTCTCGTAGGCTACAGCGGTATTCCGCGGGACCAAGTCCTCGATCATGTCGTGAAAATACGTGATGAAGCTTGGAAAGTCTATCCATATCCATGTATCGGTCAGTTTCGATTTGTCGATCGCAGCTTCACAAAGCCATCCAAGGAGTTCGATGAAATAATACAACGCGTGCGCAACGGTGAAACACTGCTAGACATGGCGTGTTGCTTCGGCCATACAATACGTGAGCTGGTTCATGCCGGTGCGCCAGCCGAGAATATCTACGGTTGCGACCTCCAAGCCGACTTCATCGAATTGGGATACAAGCTTTTCCAGGATCGGGACAAGCTTGCAACCAAATTTATCACGGCAGATATTTTTGATCCTGATTCCGCGCTTGTAGAGTACAAGGGACATTTTGATATTATCCAGGCGGGCAAGTTCTTCCATCTATGGGGTTACGAAACACAGCTCGTAGTCTCCAAAGCTGTTTTTGAATTGCTGCGGCCTCAGCCCGGTTCGATGATTGTTGGTTCGCAAATTGGAGAA
Organism: Bipolaris oryzae ATCC 44560; assembly: GCF_000523455.1. Lineage (NCBI taxonomy): Eukaryota > Fungi > Ascomycota > Dothideomycetes > Pleosporales > Pleosporaceae > Bipolaris > Bipolaris oryzae. Next base: position 47,096 of record NW_006911385.1, on the reverse strand, counting down.
CTCGAGGCTGCGGAAGGACCCTCGCCAGTAGGGACGATGTTTCGGCATAGCCCAGAGAGCTTCAGGGAGATGTGGGAGAAGATAGGAAAGGAACTTGGTGTCAAGTTCACCGTTGAGACCCGGATGACAAAACTCGCCAAAGGGCATTTCAGGTTTACAGATAACACGAGGATGCTTTGGTTCACCATCCGCCGCGAGTAGCTCTACTGTATTTCAGAGCTTTTTTTTCGTTGTTCAGACATGTACTTGGCAGCTAAGCGCCGGGCTGCAGGGGCCTATTTACCTGTGGGTCTTCGAATCGTCTGGACCATGTACAATACAGATCAGCCAAGATGAAGGGACAGTTTCCGGAAGTGATCGCGCTGGCTTCAGCTGTATCTGGAACAAAAAACAAATCGTGGCTGTTTTTGTCGTAGTGCACCTGCACATGGATTTTGCCGGAACCGGGATCTGTAGGGATAATGTACCTGTTCACGGCAACGCCAGCCGCTTTCTAGTATATGCATATTTCCCCAAACTCTTCCAGATTCCATGTTCAATTTCTCGTGTTTGGCTAATTGGCCACTATATCGGTCGACCATACAGCCGGTACAGCTATATTGCGAGCTGCAGGAACCAGGGCAGACTTCTGTACGATGGCCATGCTCCACAATATCTCCCGGCGGGTGGCGGTCAATTGCTTCGTGTTCATTAACTACTCTTGTCAAGAATAATAGTTTGTTCTTCTGAGCCGAGGTGCTTTGACCAAAATTCCAGAAGCCCGAGAGCCCAGCCGTTCATTTATTTCATATTGGAATCCACAATGCTGCATATGTTCTGACTATATTTACACTACTCAGTATGAGGAAAGGTAGGCGTCTCTGAATCTATTATAAGTATTGACCTTGCTGGTCAAAGATCACTATCCGGCACCAGTTGAGAGCTCGGCACTTTGTGAAAGACCTTGCTATTACTTTAGGCCTGTAAACCACCAACATGAAGGTCTCAATTCTCACTGCAGTATTTGCTGCGACAGCTGAGGCGGCAGTCCGCGGAAAGAGGCAAGCTGGAATCCCCGATGGTATGAAGAGTTATTTCTTAAGAAAAGCCCCACAGCTAATAACATGAACAGTCAATCAGTGCGGACTGGGCGCATTCGAAGGCCGCACGTCTGAAGCGTTGCTTTTCTGTTCCAACATTTTGAAGTCAGGAACGGCCACCACTACTGTGACCAATGGATTTACGAGAACGGCAACTACGACGGCTACGACCACGGTGACTATTTCACCTTCAGCCACTCCTAAGCCAACACCAACACCAACTCCTACACCGACATCCAAGCCGACTTCTTCCACTCTTGTAGCACCGTCTTCATCCTCTACCCGTGTACCGCCATCATCATCCTCCACTCCTGTAGTACCACCGTCATCCTCTACTCCTGTAGCACCATCTTCATCATCTATTCCCTCTTCTACAACACCATCCTCGACGCTAGTCTCTTCGACTCTTGTGTCAAGTCCTTCCCCGTAAGCATCCATTTCCTGTCCTACTCAGTGACCATAAATCACTAACGAACCCACAGCACACCTACCACACCACCCAGCTGCGGCATCGCAGCCTATGTCAAAGTAACCCCCGCCTACTACTTCGAATCAAGCGGCACAAAAAACACTTTCGACGCCTGCAGCGCCCTCTGCAAAGCAGACTCTAAATGCAAGAGCTTCGGCTATGGCGAAGCAAACTGCATGCTCTTCGACGTAACTGTGTACGTACTCCCCTCTCTTAACACCCCCCCCCCAAAAAAAAACATCTTTACTAACCCCCACCGCTTCAGCTCCGAGAACACAAACCTCAACCCAACATCCCCATACACCTTCTACGACTCCTCTTGCCCCTCCGAAATCCCCATCCGCAAGCGCTCCCCTCAACTCAATATCTCGATTGGCTTGCCCGGAGGCATTGGTATCTCGCTTGGCCTGGGTAATGCGGGTGTTACGTCTGCGTGCTCGTGCCTTATTACTAGCGGTCCGGCCAGGACGACGGTGACGAGGACGGTGAGCAGTGGGACTACGACGACGAGCACGGCGGTCAGCACGGTTACGACGACGAAGGCGGCGGCGAAGTGAGATAGTTGAGGAAGGCGGGAAGTTAAAATAAATAGATAGGAATGGAGTATCATCACAAAATCTCCTAGTGGGATTTACGGTCGTGTCGAATCTGTCTAATTAATAAGTGTATCTTGTTGCTAACGCAGTACAAATCCGATAGGACGCCTTTACAGAATGCTAAACCAAACACTCGTCGCTGCGTCTCGTTCTTTCAATTCGGATCCAGGATAACCACTGGTCCCCCGCTTCTCAGCGTAAGATGTGATCCAGCCGCAATTTCCATCACGGTATCGCATGCGATCTGCTCCAACGCAGTTGGTCCCTTCTCGTAAAAACATCAACCTTATTCCCATTCAAAAGTTTCCCAGGTCGAGACCGATTTACCTCCTCATTTCCGTCCCATCCTCACCTTGTCCCTCCAACTCTCCCTCTCTTTGCCCAATGCTCTTCAAACCACTCCCTACAATGATGCTCAACCCAACACCCCGCAAAATGCACTGCCAAATCTCCCTCACTCCACAGCATGTGCGAGTCCCCATCCGCATACGCATTAAACTTGCGCTGCGGGAAAACACCCACATGCTTCCTCACCAACTCATGCTCAAACACCAAATGCTTAATCGCATTCTGCTCAGCGAGATGATGTTCCTTGCCCATCAACATGGTGCGATCCGTCATCATCTCAAGAAAGAACCGCGTGAACGCTGAGCGCCGGAAAAACATGGATCCAGCATTGACAAACTGGTGGTCTTGCGTTATCAGGATGTCGACGTCTTCGATGCGGTAGTGGGTTGGCGTGTAAATATTCGTTGGGGGTTTCTCTCCGTTGAGAAGCATGGTGCTGCGCAGTATTCCTTTTTCGATGGCCGAGGGGCTGAGGATGCTGGAGATGAGGGGGACGGAGGGGGTCATGATGATCATGTCGGCGTCCATGACCCAGATCCATTCGGCTTTGGGGTAGAGGTAGAAGGCTTCTGCTAAGGCGGGGATTTTGGCCCAGACCTACATCTGTTGTTAGATATTTTGGGCGGGTTGCATAAGAGGTGAAAGTTGGCATACTCGGTGGGAATCTCCAATGTCGTAGCGACTTGTGTTTAGCCAGAGATTGGTGTAGCCGTGTCGGGCGCAGTATTCTTCCCGGTTCTCTAGCACCCTGTCGAGTAAGTTTGGGATCTCGCTATTGTGGCCGCCTCCATCGCTTGCGGTCAAGACGATGACGTTTTCGGGTTTCGGCTCGCGCTTGAATCCATTCAGGCTACTTGCGTAGTCGGGTACATCCCAATTCCATTCTGGCTCGAACTTAAAGTATTGAGTTTGCAGCCGGTCGTTGTTTGTTTTTATTTCTACTACGGTGTCACCTGTTACGTAGTCGCGATATCGCTGGATAGGAATGGCATGGTGGTAGCTTAGGGGAACGACGACAAGGAAAACAGCGAATGTAGCGAATGTGAGCCTGGGTACAAGAATGTTTTCAGCTATCTCAGTCTATTTAGAGAAGAGGGACCCGAGGCTAGCCGGGCGTTGTTTGTATGCCAATCTGGGTAGAGGTACACACGAATCGCGTCGCCGAAACTAGTTCTGGATTGGAAAGCTACTCACTTCTTCGTCCACCGCTGAGAGGCCTGCATACTGTCTGTCATTGGAGGCACAGGAGCGCTTCTATATCGAAAGGAGCTGGGTCGAAGGGAGGCATATTGGAATACGAGCCTTCTCAGTGAGATATATATTTTTGTTTGTACGTAAAACCAACATTCAGTTCAACAGTATCGGTATTAGGCCGAGAAACCGCAATGTCGCCTTTCCATCAGGACGTGCTGGCGAGCCATCGGGAATTTTGCATAACGGTGCTAGTCCAAAAGGAGGTGTAAGGTTTTGACGAGATTATACGCGCGGGACGGCCGGCTGGCGTACCCAGGTTGCTGAATGGGAACAAAACAATGTTATGCGTAAGCATCTTGATGATCAGGCTTGTCACTGGCAACTGCCGTTCAAGCTTTCACCGATGCGGTGCTTGTCAGGAATAACAGCGAATATGCCTTTTAGTTCACTGAAAAGGAAGAAACAAGCAAAAACACCACAAACCCTATACTATTTCAGAAAATCTTACTTCTACATGGCTCGACCCAGCAAATGCCTCGGAAATTGCTTACGTTGTATCGCAAATCCTAGCGAGACTTCATATTAAACCAGGGCCTGTCCTTACACAAATCTCCACTCAACCAATCAGCCGCAGCAGGACCAAGCTTAATCAGCGCTAGTAGCGCTACTCCCAAATCTTCCGAACGGAACCCTCCACCTCACAACCCCAGCAAAGCAGCTTGGCCCCAAAAAGAAAAACCAAAAAAAGCTTACTCAACTCCACGAATCGAAAGCCTTTCAGCGTAAAAAAAAGAAGGGAAAAAGGGAAAAAAAAAAAGAAGAAGAAAATGTCATACCTTACCCAAATCACAAACATAGCCGAATACCTGGCCTGCATCAAAGCCACAGCGGGCAAGACCATCCTCCTCGCCTACTGGCCCGAAGACTCGACCTCCAACGAAGTCGTCGCTGCGCTGCACAAGCTGCTGCCAGCGTCTAGCTACGCAGAGCACGATGTGGTAGATGTGTACTGCTTCGACATGTATTCGCTGCCGGAGCTGGGCACCATGCTGGATGTCAGTTTTGTGCCGACGCTCATGTGGTTTCGAGATGGGGTGATGGATCCGATTGTGTGGCATGAGGGTGTGGCAATTGAAGGGGAGAGTGTGGAGAGGGGGGTTAAGCGCGTGGTGGATAGGGTTAAAGGAGGGGATATTGCGGGGGAGGATAGTGATGATGATTGGTAGGTTGGAGGTGACGGATGACGGCGTTAGAGAGAGAGAGAGTGTGTGTGTGGTGGGGGGGATCTTGGGAGTACGAGTCATGTTTCGCGGTGCTACTGAGGTCTGGGGACTGAGGGTACTTACTGCTCGAGTTTTCGTTGCACTCGATGCTGGCTGAGATATGATACTTTTCCTGACACCTTTTTCCAATCGCCTCTCGTCGGAAAGATTGTTTGGAACGGCTGGTTTTGACGAGCATAACATAAATTTCGGCTTTCCGGTAATCGTCATTGCAGGACCCTGTTTCTGATGGCCCAAGGAGCACTCACATCAGCCTTACAGGGGCAAGAATCAGAGGCAAGGATCAAACAACCTTTAGAATACGACTACGAAATCTGGACATATGACATCAACAGTAGGGTATGCTTTCATTAAGCGAGAAAGAAAAATAACTGAAGGACTTCTTGCACAATCGGGATACACGATCTTCACGTCATAATCATATGACATTATGTCCACATTCCCGCCCCTCTATATTGACCCTTCAATCTACAAGCTCAAGCATACTATACGCCTTATGTTCCACCGATTTCTTCACAACTGTCAATGGATCCATCTGCTTTTTCACTTTCTTAATCTCCATCATGCCATCCGCCCCCTCAACTTCCACTTCCTCTTCCTCAATCTCATCATTGTCGTCAAACGCCCCAGTCTCCAGGAAGAGCCTAAGCATACCTTGCGAGTAACCCGAAACAAGCGCTGTATTCGTATCATCCATTGTCGTCGGCTTACTCGTACTGAATCCAGCAAGGTTCCAAAAGATGAGACGCGGAACCTCGTAACCCGCCTTGGCATACTCATCCTTGATACGCTGGAAAGAAGAGTTCCAACGATCCTCTGCTCTGTAGGCTGCGTTGAACTGCATATCGCTGAATACGAAAACCTGCTTGACCATGTCTTCTGGCTTGAGCTTGTTCTTGATAGCTATGGGGAGAATAACGTCTTTGAAGACGGCAACGAGATCCGTGCTACCACCCCAGGGGCTTTGTTCAAGAAACTTGATTTGTTCCCTGAGTCCCTCACCTACGCCGCTCGTAGAAATGTATGCTGGAGTAGTCTCAAAGGTGATGAAGCCGTTGCCAAAGGGTGGTGCTGTGACCTCTGAGATGAGGAGGGAGAGGCCAATGGCAGAGTCCATGGGGCAGGAGCCATCTTTGAATACTGGATAGCCCATGCTGCCACTGACGTCACATACGGCGATGCTAGATTGCAGAGTGCCGGCATCGCGTACGCGCTTGACGAGAGTCTTCCACTGGCCATCGATGAGTTCTCCAAGTATCTTGTCTTGTTTGCGCTCTTTGGCAGCCTTGAAGTTCAATTTCTTGCCCTTCGTCAGGGGCACTTGCCTGCTATTGGTGCCTCGTGCTTTGCTGACTAACGTAGATGGCAGCAGGGTAGCGCCAGATACTGTTGCAGTACCGGCAGTGACTTTGTTGATGTAGGCGGTAAAGCGCTCCTCATCTTTCTGTAGGAAGAGTGAACTGTAACGGTCCATGGCGAGTGATGGTACCTGTTCATACTTGATATTCTCAAAGGTTTTCGCCGCAATTTCCCGCTCAACGATACCCAGGGCCTTGCGTAGAGGTGATGCATACTGTTTTCGATAAAGCTCGCGGACATGGCGGAGGTATAGCTCGCGGTTGCTAGCATCAGAACAGTGCAAGGCAGGATCTGGGAAGAGAATTTCGGCAATAGAAGACTGAATGAAGGTCTGCTTGTCATGAAATTCACCAAAGGTAGGTGCCCACTTGGCTGCGAGTGATATCTTTTTCAAGTCTGATGCCTTTCCAGAATCCAAGAGGGCTTTGTCGGACTTGAGTTGCTCAGCAAACAGTCTCGCGACAGTAATGTGTAGCGCGCGATGGAAAGGATCGTTCTTCAGCTTGTCTTGCACCCGCTGGTTGTGTTCTTGTCTTTGGCGGTGTCGGGTTTCTTTCGCAACCTTGGGATCCCAATTTCTTGTTTCCTTTGGGTTTTCCGTAGTGTCGATAACCTGATTGAGCAGAGAGGAACGGTCGCCGTCGAACTTGAGCTGATCATTTGCTGAGAATACCACTAGATTGAGGAGATCCTTCCAGTACCCATGCGACATTCCATACTTGATGTCGTGTGCTTTGGAAGGGTCAGACTCATCAACCTCTACCGTCTCAAAATCGTCCTCAAGCCTTTTGATTGAACAGTCCTCGGACTCAGGCTTTGGCTCGGCCTTCTTCGCTATGACGGGTCGAACTAGCCACTTTAGGTTTGCCAGAAACGTCAAAGGATGGTTCTCGGCCAGCCATCCCAAAGCCGTGTACGTGGTAAGTCGACTACTTTTGCCCAGATGAATACTGCGTGCATTGAATATGATTTTCAAAGTTAGGAGAGGGTCTTCACTCCAGGCATCTTTGAGTAGGGTCTTGAGTCTTTCGGGCCCGGTAGCCTCGCCAAAGTCATGGAATAGGTCTACGAGCACATCTTTCGATGAGATGTTGGTGACGTCGCCGTTTTCTGTCAAGGTCTGGTTGTTGGCTGCAAGCTGTTTATCTGTTCGCACGTGGGCGGCGTGACTTTCCAGGCCAGCGACAAATGGCGCTTTCTGTGGACGGAGATTGTTAGCGTCATACGACGCCTTTCGCTTCAACCTGGTGCTACTCACTGGCTCATTTTCAGCGACGGTGACTGATTCGATACCATTGGCAGTAGACTTCTGTTGGCTGCACTCTTTCGAGCCATGTGGATGTATTTGCTGCTTCAGAAGATGCTGGAACTCATCTTCTGACATGTGTAGTGCCACATCCTCTGGAAGAAATACAGGGAAGGATGAATTCAGTATTGAATGCTTCTGTGAGCCGGTAGCATCACTGTTGGAAGCCATTTTGAGGAGATGGCCCTGAGTTCTAGGTTTGGTGTTTATTGGGTTGCTGACATTTATATATACATAAGATGTGAGTCAAGACAAAAGAGGCACGGTAGGTGTTGGTGTGGGGTAACCGGGGGCCTTGGAAGATGGAGGTGCATGGCTGCCTATGGAGGAGCTTGTAGCTTAGTTGCCTCCTGGATCCACAAATCCTACCATTGAACAGAAAGGGCACAGCAAGACGAAAGGGCGCAACTGTTACTTGCCACACAATTGTGCCGGTTGATCGAGACAGTAAACGCGTATCGAAACACCAGGCTAGAGATAGTGCAGCCTACAAAGAGAGGACTAATGAGCGAGTCGAGGGCTTGAGAATGATCACAGGATCTTGGCTGCATCGTCCGTATCGCCGTTTCCTTGTGGTTGCACTCTGCGTGTAAGTAGTAAATAGGCAGTTGGGGTCACGTGATTGTCACGGTACCTGTGACATGGAGGGATCAATGTCGATCACACCGCTTAGTCTCTTGACGTGTATGTACCGGATAGTCGCGACCTGAACGGGCATCTATTCCGTGTGTACATACGCAGTTGACGATATTGACATGTAATTGGCCTCGCATTGCCCTCTGGCGGTAGCAGCAGAGCTGGGGAGCAAGAAAAGGGCGAATGCGTCATCTCACCTACAGTTGCTGCGACACCCTCTAGCCTTGCAGCATTTCCCGACGCCTCGACGAAAACTCTGCGTGTGTGTAGAAAGCCATTGGCACGCCTGCTGGGATGTCCATGTCCTCGAACCCGCCGTGACCGTCAAGCTAGGCTTTGGGGATGGCCTGAAAGCCAAGGCTGGCACGGCCTTCCGTACCACTTCCAAAACACCGTATTGACCCTTAGGATAGTGTTTCCAGGTGCCTTGAACCTGGCTCGCGGGCCGGACTCCACTTGACATGGCATCGTCCCATGCTCAACCCCAGAGTCTTCGCCATGCCAACGACCAAGCCCTCTGGCCCGCCGCCCCCGTCCAGCTCGCACGCGGCCGCCAGCCCAGAGACGCGCAGGCCAAGACGGTGCCCTTCACCAACATCACCACCTTTGACCGCTTCGAGGCCTCAGTTCGCGACTATCTCAGCAGCCCGCCAGAGGACCCAGAGCACACAGATGCCCAGTTCTCCTTCTGGATAGGCACCCGTTTCTCAGTCCCACCACCCTCGTCTACGTCGTCATCCCGCACGTCTCAGCCCCAGCCGCCATCTCAGCAGCCCCCGTCGCAGCAACAGCAGCCACCGCAGCAACAGCAACAGCAACAGCAACAGCAGACTCATCTCCCCCACCACCAACAACCCCATGCCTCGTCTAGCTACCAGTCTGCCCCATATGGCAGGCCTCCGCAGTATCAGCCTCTCCCAGACCCCATTCTTGCACCCCGGCCCAGCTTCGCCGAATCCGTCGAACCGAATAATGGGCCAAAGAAAGTGGAGCTCAGGGTCGAGTTGACTGTTGCGGAAGCGTTGCAACCGACGCCAGACCCCAAAGACAAGATGCGGAAGCAGAGGGCAATAGCAAAGTGCTGCGTCGATGCAATACAAAAGATCGATGGGTACCGTTACAGCTTCCACAATTGCTGGAACAGTAGAGAGGATGACAGCTTCCGCTTCTCCTACTACTGCAACGACTCGCTCCTCAACAAGGACCGTGCTGCCAATGGCAAAGGCGCAAAGATGGGCAAGCGTGCTACCAAACCTGTCTACGACTGCAAGGGCGTGCTGTCTGTCAAGTTTTCGGCCTCCAAGCAGACGCTTGATGTCTTCTACAAACATGTGCCCATTCATAAGACATACGAAGAGCGCGCACCACCCCCACGCAAAGATTCCAAGCGGCGGAAGTATTTAGAGGAGAATGATCCAGAGGCATTGGCGAGGCTCACGACTCGATCCAGACAGCTGAGCAGCGAGGATCCGGACGTTCCCAAGACGAAGAGAAAGAAGCCTCCAACTCCATCTCTTCCAGAGCCTCCAAGGCTGTCTAACACTTCACTTGAAAGTGATCTAAGAGCACAGAGTCTTCGATCGCTTTTGGAGCTCATACAAGTAGACTCACCTTCCCAGATAGTGCCAACGTCTTCTGCACCACCTCCACCTCCACCTCCACCGCCCCCACCTGCCCCTCCTCGCCCTGCTCAGCCAGCACAAGAGCATCCATCAGTCCCACAAAACACAATATATGCTGAACCTCCGATTGGGCAGACACCGCAAAGAAAGCGACCCCGGACCAGTTGTAATGCATGCAAGACGAAAAAGACAAAGGTAAGTCTAGAAAAAGAGCGGAAGACGTTGGCACACGTCCTATTGCCCGCACTTTACGGAACTAACATGATTGCAGTGCGACAACACACGGCCAATATGCCAAACATGTATCAACAAAAACCGGGAATGTTTCTATCCGGAATCCGCGGCCGATGAGGACCAACGTCCGCCTACCGGTCCTTCTGAGCCAGCATCGCACTCCCGTCAATTGTCTCACTCTGGTCAGGCTTCGAATAACGAATCCGAGCTTGAAAGGTTGAAGAGAGAGTTGGAAGAAGCCAAAGCAAAGATACGCGAGTTCGAGACGGAGAGGCGCTCCTCGACCACTCCAGTGCAAGCACCACATACTGCAGCCCGACCACGGTCGCAGCCGCAGCAAATCCATGTCCAGCCACAGCAGCCGCATGTTCAGCAGCAGCCACATGCTCAGCAACAGACACATGTTCAGCAGCAGTCACACGTTCAGCAGCAGCCACGGCAGATGCGGCCTCAGCCGCAACCCCAACCTCAGCCTCAGCCTCAGCCTCAGCCTCGCCATCGCCCTCAGGTCTCACAGTCCCAGACTATGCCGCAGGTTTCCCAACAGCAGAAGCAGCAAACCCCACAACGCCAACAAACCATTCCAAGTCATCGTCAGCAATTATCACAGCTCAACCAAGGCTCATCGCGTGGCATTGGCAGCCCACCGCAGCAGTTGTTGTACAAGGTTGGCAGTCAGTCTCCACAGCAACGTCCACAACAACGTCTGCAGAGCCAGCAGCAACAGAACCAAATCGGAGCATCGCAGACAATGACAACAACACAACAACAGCTCCAAGCACACCAGATTCAGTCCTCTCAACTCCAAAATTCCCAAAACTACTTTGCAACCAACCACTCTAATCATTCTCCCTATGGCACTCTGAACAGGTCAATACCTCAGAATGGGCATACCGTCAACGTCATGACCAGCCAGAATGCACTTATGCCACAAAGCGGCATACCAATGCAAAGCAACAACGTCCAAACAGCGCAAGTCCAGCCGCAATCCTCGAACCAAACAAATCAGGAAATGCTTTCTTCAAACGAAGGAATAGCCTCTGCTGCAGCAAATCTCAACCCCAACAACAATCCTTTTGCGAGAAGCGACTACGCATGGTCTGCCTCTGCATACTATGGCTTTCAAAACCAAAATACTGCTGCTCAGCACCAACAGCAGCAGCAGCAGTCTCATGATTCTCAGCAGCAGCAGCAGCACCAACAACAGGCACAGGCTGATGATGGGCAATGGGGCTAAAGACAAGCAATACTCGGGAGGGGAGGGGAGGGGGGATTTGACCTGATATCCATCGGTCTCTCACCTTCCCTTCTTATTCTTTTCTTGATCAAAATATCATGGTAACCCTTTGATGAAAACAAAAAAACGAAAAATTTCGGATTTTCTTTTCTTTTTTCTCTTCTCAGACTTTTTTTTCTTCCTTGTTGCGTGTGGGGAATAAGCGATGATGAGTTTATCCGACTCTTTCCATATCCCTTATTCTTTTTCTTTTTTTAGTTTTTTCTCATCATGAGGGGGGAAGGTGGGGACGGAGGGGGGTTATTTTTTTTGTTATTGTTGGCAAGCAGAATTTATGAATTTGAAAACCTATTTGGCGTGTTCGAAGAAACCCTTTTTTTATATATATAGATACCCCAGTCAATTTTATTCATGTCGTTGTTTTTTTGGTTGTTGGTTCCCCATCCGAAAAAAAAAATTGAATTTCTGCGTCTTGATGTGAAAAGTGAAGGGGGCGGGGTGTTATTTTGGAGTTGTCGGGGAAAAAAAAAGTGAGATTTAATTTTGGATAGTATGTGTTTATGGGATACATGAGTATGTATGATAAAATGGGCCGGGGGTTCTTAATAACATGTTCAAGGTGAAATGAGTTGTCAAGTTCTCGGTTAGTCATCATTTGTGTGTTTAATAAAAGAAATAAGCAGTCAAACTTCTCTCTCTCTCTCTCCCCCTTCATTCCCTAGACAGTAATGATTATGTATTCCTTTTATCCGTACCAGATTGAAACAGGTACCTTATCATCCTATCATCCATCCCTCTCAACGCCAGAATGCCGCTTGAATATGCTTGGGCTTCGCTAGCATAAACGCATGCTGTATTACCCTCTGGTAACAATGAAACTCCCCCAAAAATAACGCCCCGCAATGCTAATGACTATTCATACGCTTCAGCCTCTCGGTGAAATTTGGCATAGTCCCCTTTGGCGTGGTCTTGTTCGCACTAGACTCTCTATCTTCCGCGGCCTTGTCGTCCTTCTTAGATTCCGACTCTTCCTAGAAGCCCATCTTGGAACCCAGACCCCGAAACGCGTCGCCAATACCACTGCCCATAGCAGCCGACTTCTCATTTGTCTTGTTTGGCTGAACTTCCAATCCGGCTGCCAACATGTTCAGGCGTGTCAATCGCAGGCGAAGGGTATGGTCGTACGACTCTGCCATCTTGAGCGCCTCTTCTTGTACTTCGTGACGAGGGTCTCTTGGTGGACAGATGAGCAAGCGGTCAACAAGATCTATCCGTGCATCCAGCTGACGGTTCTTGATCATTTCTTCCAAATCTTCCTCAATGGTTCTGCCTTCAGCTGCGGGGAATTTCGAGGTCATTTCGTCGAGCGTGACACAGCTGAAAGGAATGAAGTATTGCACAATGCTCTTGTTCCGGATGCGGCTGTAGATTGTATTCAGGATCTTGGAAAGATACACGTCGAGGAGATAGTCGTTACGGTAGCCTTCGAGCACTTCGAGACAGGCGCTGTACTTGGAGTTACAGAAGAGGTTGATGGCGCGGCGGATGTGCGGTTCGAGTTCCAGAAAGTTGCGGAATTCAGTATTTGCGAGAACCCTGCTTTGCAGGTCGCTGCGATCCATGTATGCCAGAGCGCAGAGACCACCGTAGACTGCCACGTCGTTTGGTGAAATAACCTCCTTCTGCCACTTGATGTATGCTGCGGGCTCAGCAGTCAGGTATGCTGCCGAAGTGCTGAGAAAGGCCGTTGTAGCCTCCCTAAAGTTGCCCATTGCCATGTGGCATAAGCCGCTGCATGCAGATATGATGGGCTCTAGTTTGGCCTTCTCTTCACCCTTGACCTGAGTGGCCTCTGACTTTGCTAGATTTGCCAGTACGTTTGTCCAGGACTTTTGTGCAATGCTGACGAACACGAGGCGGAGAGTCATATCGGCGAGGTGTTTCGGTGAGGTGCAATGTTCGCGCATCTTCATGTATGCCTTCTGTGCGTTGGAGAAGTCGCCAATGTCATAGTAGAAGTGGCCAAGGTCCTCATTGCCCATCTGTGGATTTTCAGAGCCAGAATGGTGGAGTGATATCTCTGACCACTTACCCGTATGCTTTCCTTGATCAAGTTGTTCTTGTACGACTTCAACTCGTGCTCCAGCCTGTCATGCTCCTCACGGACTTCCCGTGTCTTCTTCTCCGCCCAAGCTGTGTCCATCAAGGCAGCAGAGTCATTTGGGGCAATGCTGCTGAAATCTTCGACTAATCTTGTATACAACGCGACGTTCTTGCCTTTTTTTGTTTCGGCAATGGCCAGGCGATATGCATCGACAGCAAGGTACGGAGAGTGGGCACCAATGTGATGGAGGCGATCGATTCGCGTGTAGCCTACCGGAAGACATGAATACTGGTTGAGTATTAGATTTAGGGTGCAAGAGCCATACCAGTGTAGTTAGCGATATACGACTCCAGGTCGAACTTGGGAGGGTCTAACACATTTAGCACTGGATACCCCACGACAGGGTATTGGTTGACATCATACCCTTGACGACGATTTCGCCCTTGGCCCTCTGCTGCTGGAAGAAGGGCGACTGCTCAATACTCGACGCCATTGTGTTGGTTGTCGTGTTTGGTATGTCGCGTGTTGTGTGCGTGTGTCGTGTCTGCGGCGTCGGGAAAGCGGGCGGATGGGCAGTTGATTGCTGGAGCTCCAAGCTGTTCCCCCGTCGCTGCTGCCTTCCCCACGGCGGGGCGCGTTGCGCCATGACTAAGCACGGACCCCTTCACTTTTGCCTTGCTGCGTTTGACCAGCACGCTTTATCACGAGGTAGCGATTTGCAAGCATTGGACAGTGGTTTGAAATTATCATAGGTGGATTGATATATGGATTCAGAGAAAACTACATCTTCTCGCGGCCAGCCATGTACAGATATGCCCTTTTCGTTCATATACAAGTACCCACTCATTAATCCCTTCTCCCTCTCTCCCTTGTCAACGCCAACAAGCCCCGAGAAGAAGAAGAAGAAGAAGAAGAAGAAGAAGAAGAAAGCAAGATAAGAAGTAGAGCCCAGTGGTATCGGTTAACAAGAAAAAACAAAACAAAAACAGAAACAAATGCTTTGATGGTACAACAAAAAAGTTTCGTCATCGCATGTCATTAGCCGTGTCAGTGTACGGGTCGACCATGGTGCCTGCCAGGTAACCTTTTTTTGTTCGCTTTGTATCCTTTGGTATCCGCTAAAAAAAAAAGAAGCGGGCCAAGGATTCGCTCAAAAACGCTCCAATCGAAGAGAGAAGAAACATGCAAGTGTTGTTTGTACCAACACGTCTTTTTACACTGTCCACTCAAGCGGCATCGTCTCCATGGGTGGAGCACCGCTCGAGATGATGTTGTCAGGTACCCACACGCCCCTCTCCTCAGCAGTGGCACCATGCACCGCCTCAGCGCGGTTGAGGGTCTGCACATCTAGGTCCGTGACATACGCCTTGCCATCGGGCAGCTTCATGCGTACTTCAAACTCTTGGTCGAGCATCATGTCATCTTTCCACAGTCTGCGTTGACCGTCATACACGCACAAGACGCGCTTCTTCATCTTCATCTTGTCGGTAGCGCAGCCCCAAGACACGGGGTAGTTTTTGCGCTTCTTGCGCCCGGCGCCAGTGATGGCCACACCACCTTTGGAGAAGGTGAGGCCAGCGCGCGGACTAGACTTGGTGACGCGGCCAGAAGAAATGTGTTGGGTTGGGTGGTTGCCACCCCCGACGTGCTGCGTTGCGCCGACACCTCGGGGATGTGTTGATTGTCAATGCGACTTGGTAGACTTGATGCCGCCCTTGCCTGAGCGGGTGTGACGGCTGCCCCAAGTAGCATCATCTTGATCGTCGTTGTCGATCTCCTCCTCCTCAAAGTCGTCCTCATCATCGTCCTCATACTTGGGGATCGTGTACTCGATGCTCTTGGACAGGCCATTTCGGTCCAACGTCTCGGTGACGTTCTTGTCCTCTGCAACAGAGGTGAGGAGACGCTGGTTGATGGCCTCTGTGGGATCAGTTTGCTGCACAACGCGTAGCACGCAGTCATCCAAGTGCTCGTAGAACTCTTGCGCGTTGGCAAATGTTACTGAGCAGGTGGAGCATGTGCCGGCAACACTGGGCTGCGAACTGCCAAATGACTTGCGGCTCGCGGAGCTCTTCTTGCGGCTGTTGGGAGGGTTTTGCTCAACACCATGAACTGATGTGAGATGCCTCTTGAAGACATCGGCGCGGTTGAACGACTTCTCAGCCGCTGAACCACTGCCAGGACAGAAACCACAGACCATGGTGCCCTTGTAGTGGGTGAGAGTGTGTCGGTTCTTGTCATACTTCCTTGCGAAGCCCTTGACATGGTACTCGCAAGTGGTAATTGGGCACTTTTCGGGCCTCTCGTTTTGGTGGGTGAGCATGTGTGCCTTGAGATCTTTGAAAACGCGTCCGCACTCTGGAAGAGGGCACATGCCCTTCTCCCGTGTCTCGTCATCTACATCGTAGCTGCTAGAGCTCTTGCGGCTTGTGCCAGAGTTTTGTGAGTGGAGAGAATTGACTGAGCTTCGCCGTTGGCCATTGTACTTGGGGTAAGGCTGGTATTGTTGAGTGTGGAGGTATGGGCTAGCGCTGGACTTCTTGATCCGTGCGGAGCCTGGTCGCTGACTATATGAAGAGAACTGCGACAGGGCTGGGGATGGTGGTTGCTCAATGACTGGGAAGTAAGGAGAGGGTGTGGTCCTGATCTCAGGATAAGGGCTCTGAGGAGCGAATGCAAAAGGCTGAATGAGATTAGGATCTGCTTGCAGCACGTTAGTCTCTAAGAGTGTCTTGAAATGGAAGGTGACCAACAAGATGGAGAGAATTGAGAAAAATGCGGCACTGATGTAACAGAAGAAGAATGAACTGACGGAGAATTGCGTAGATAGGCTTCGTGACAAAGAAAAGAATTGGGCCTCACAGTAGACCGTGTCGCCGAGGCGGGAGTGACGGGTGTTTTGAAGACATTTTGCTTGGGGGTTGGAGGTGGAACAGAAGACGAAGACAAAGACGAAGAAGAAAAGGAAGAAGCGGCTATGGAAGAAACCAGTGACTTACCCACATACGACTTGTCGTTTGCTACCATGCCTGAGTAGTCAAAACCAGATGTGAGTCCGCCCATGGGCATTGGGTTCCATGGCTCGGTGAATTGGGGTACAAGTGATGGGGAGCCCACGGCAGATGAAGATACTGAAGCGCCAGACTCTGATGAGGCTGACAAGACAGGGGGCATCTCGTGAAAAGAGTTTGATATTGAGTGGGGGGATCCTGCCGGTGTCTGGTACTGATATGATGGCTTGACACCTTGTGCGATGGCGTCGTAGTGGAACTGGAGGTCTTGCAGCCTTGAAGCGTCTGCAAGTGGAGCCATCTGGTCAAAGGGTGGTGCGGTGTAGGTGTGATCCATACCAAATGTTGAGACAGGCATGAAGGGTTGACTTTGTTGGTAGTCAATGTGCTGTTCCTGAGAGTGAGGGTGAGGGTGAGAGTAGAGCTCAAAGTCGTGGGCCATGCCAGGCGTGTATGGGGCAAAGTCAACCATGATGGAGGGGATGCAGTAGGCAAGGCAATAGAAAAATGGAAAAGCTACAGATGGAGGAGCAGCTTGATGCCTATTTGCGCAAATAGGGTCAGCATAAGCACGGAATGCGAGCAATCAGGATCGCCATGGTTTTGGTTGGTAGCGCAAATTAGAGGGACCGGCAGGGGAAAGCTTACCCTCGTCGAGCGAGTGTCGATCAATGTGTCGACTTGACGTATGGGTCGGCGATGTGTGACTATCGTCGATGCTTTTTTGCCGATCCTGTACTGTTTCCGGCTACGGGAGTGACAGCACGTAGTCCCGTCGAGGAGCCTGAGGCTGGCTGAAGAAGCGAGGGACAAGTGCTGAAGCGGGAACGGGAGTGGTCGAGCAGGGCAAACCAGGGCGTCGGAGAGAGATGTCAACAAAGAAATGGATGCTGTTGATCAGAGGCCTGGACTGGAGGAATGATGCCTCGGGGGCGAAGTCGGTTTATACACGAGGCCGCCTGTAGGACCAAAGTGGCCCCCAGCGGGATGGAGTGCACGAAGCCACCAGGGCGGCATGGCATACCCCTGCCTCGAGGGTATGCTGCCCTACGGGCGCCTGGGCCTCTAGCATGAGGTGGCTGTTTTGCAGCAGTCAGGCCACGCTAAGAAAAATAAAAGAAGAGACAAGTTACCGGCCGCCGTCCATTCTGCTCCCCGCCTCGATCGCGCGCCCCGACCGCTTTGTGGTAGGCTAGGCTGGCAGCAGTCGCGGTGTGCCCGACCCCTGTCTGCGCGAGTCGGGCCACCTGGTGAGCAGGCCATACCCAAAGCAACGAGGGGCAGGGCAGCGCCAGCGAGTAGGCGTGCAGAGGGCAGGAGCGTCCAGGCTGCTTCTGGCAAAGACAAGCGGATTAGGGATGGGCCCTGAAGCAAAGCGTACGCTAGATGACCGCTCCAGTCGGGGAGCCATGGGAGGCATGAAGCCACGGGCTGCCATTCCACACGCCTGGCGCCAGTCGCCCGTGTCATTGGCCGCCGGCTCGCTCTGCCCGGTCCACAGAGGTCAAGATCTGTGGCTGGTGAGCGGCTGTGCAAGATCCCCCCCCGCTGATTGGCCCGTGGCGGTGCTGCTAATTTTACCGGTCCTTTGGAGTGCCCGAGCATTGCCTGCAACGGGGCAGCTAAGCGAGTCTGCTCGTGGGGCTCAGCGGGCGCAGCGCCTGCCCTGCCCTGCCCCCCTCCACTCCCCCCCAGTCTGGCGGTCCCTCTGGCAAGCATTGCAGCTTGCTGACCTCACCGCGTTTCCTACGGTATCATGGTCGTCTGTGGGACTCGCTGATGCAGTAGTAGCACCACCAGCACCAGCACATGTTGCAATGCATCCTCATCCACAACGACACTCTGACCGTCGCGGTGAGCACAATGCGAGGCTACACTACACACCTACTCTGTGTGCTACGTGGCGTGATCCGTCCCTCTGAATAATCACAGCCTGGTCGCCAGCCTGGTCGCCAGCCAGCCTGCCTGCCTGCCTGCCTGCTGTCGTTTGTTAGACGAGAGGGGGTGTATGCAGGAGAGGTCGCCGTCTACTGGATCACACCCCCATGTGACGGCCACTGCACATGATTTGGATGCGAACATGGCAGGTAATTTACACCCCGCCCTGTCCCGGTTAGAGTATCAGACAGCCTGCATGTGGGGTGTATGGTCGCCGTACCAATCTCCCTCAGGGCGTCCTGCCAGGTCGCCCTTCGCTCTGTGCCCTCCCACGCCTTAATTCTGGCCATCTCAGGGTACCGAGGCCGTCCTGCCTGTCACACACGGACCTCACGTTCCGTACCATGTCCACGCATAAGTAATCTCGACACTCAGCGTAGCAACCCAACCTGCTTCGCCGGGTCCCTGAACGCCCATGGCCCGACGCGGTGGATAAGGTTGTCCAACCAGCGAACCGCAGCCTCTTCTGGAACCAGCACGCCTGCCGAGTATACTCTACCCTCCTCGACCATTCCACCTACAACTAACTGCGCATGGTTATTGACTGTGTTACCCTACCCGATGCATACGGACAATCCAATCTTGCACCCCTGCTCCACGCCCACTTCCATCTCGCTACTCCTACTAATTTACTTAATTTGCTTACTTCTCAACCATGACCCCGTCTGCCCAAGAGCGTCAGCGTCGTAACTCAATACTCAACTTTTTTTTTATTGCTGGTGCTGATGCTGGTGCTGGTGCTGCTCCTATTGCTGGCGCTGTTGCTGCTCCACAACAGCCACTCCAGGCGGCGGCGGCGTCCAAGGGAAACGCTTATCGTAATATTTGCGCCGCGATGATGAGTCCGATGATCGAATCGCACCACTTCCCCAATCCAGACTATTTTAGTCTACGAAATCACTGTCACAGTCTATGCGGTAATGAGGCCGTGTACCAGGACAGTTTTGGGTTTGTGCATGCTACCTGGTGGTTGGTCCAACTCCAATACCATCCCTCTGTGACTTGTGATATGCAAGACAACAAACTATTTTGGTCCTGCGGCCCGCAGGATGCAATGTCCGTGGGGTCGCTTGATTTCCTGTACGCAATCGATACTGTAATCCGGCCACGCCAACGCCAACGCCAGTATCGTGATCGTGCAGTCAGAGAGGCCAAGGGCGCAATGAAACTACTGCAGGAGAAAAACAGCCTGTCTCAGTGCTGTGATTGTGCACCGCCACAGGCACGCTGGTTGCCAGTCTTTAACTGCAGCACCCGGTGAGATGGGTGCATGCTCTAGGCCCCCCTCAGGGATCAGGGGTCGGTGCTTCCTGAGCATGTTTGTGTGTGTGTGTGAATGACACAACAGGACATGGGACGCTCCGCCCCAGACTGTGGCCGTAGTCCAGATCGTTCCGTGACTGGCATTGGCCCTGCTTGGTATGAAGCTGCACTCGCGGAGAAAAGGGCCGACAGCAGTGGCGCTACCTACCGCCAGGATGCAGAAGTCAAGTCATTTGCGTCTGTGTTGAACATGGCATCTTGAAAATATAGATGGAGTGATGATAATTGCATGCACCAGTGTGCAGGCAGCCGTGCGGCCCGTGACGTGTTGCAAGTTGACAAAGTTTGAACGTATCCTATACAAGTCCATACCAACGAAGATCAAGGGCGCGGGCGGTCATAGCGGCTCCGATGTATGTGTGTGTGCGCACGCAGCACGTCTGTTGCGCATGTATTTAGGCGAAGCGGCTTTTGCCGCTGCCAGCAGTGTCGAGACAGGCGATCGTGGCAATGGCCCTCATCTTGAACCCCTCCCCCAAAAGGGGAATTAAGCTCCACCAAGGCATGCTTCGATGGGCCCGAAGATTCAGTACACCCATCGAGGCTAGGCAGAGCAGTAGTGAGAGCCGTACGTGTGCAATCGGCACTAAACAGGCTTCGATGGTCTGATTTCGTTCTCATTATCGTTCTCAAGGGCGGCCGGTACTGGCTTCGCGCTGGCGAGCGGTTGATTGGGTCGGATTTGGCAAGGGCGTCGCCTATAACGGGGGAGGAGTGCTAAGGTCACTTTGTGGCCGCCCGTTTTTGAACAGTTTGTGGTGGTGGAGGCGGTGGTGGTGGTGGTAGTGGTGGTGTGTACCTTTAGACACATGGGCCGTTCAAAGCCACCTGGACGGGTGATCAGCAAGCGATGCCTGCTAGGAGAATACCAGCAGTTTGGCACCGAGCGTCAAACAACAACCACCATCTGGGCTCATGCGACACGAACGATGCGAGGGGGAGGGGGAGAACGACAGGCGGTCCACGACCTTGGGCTCGACTGCGATGGCGCTGTGCCCCCTCTTTCTCTCACTGCCTCGTGCACTTGTGCGAGCTTGGGAGAGCCATTTTTGGCATGAGTGCAGCGATAGGGCCTGCCATGGAGCAGAGGGGCGATGAGACTCAGAGCCAGGCTAGTGGCTAGCGAATGGCCGTTGCGGGCTCACAGCGACGCAGAGGCAGACGCCAGATTAGTTATCGACGGCCGTTGCGTGGGCTCACCGTGAGCGTGGATGGGCCGATGGGCCAAAGTTTGGTGGTGGGTTTCGGGCTCGCCAAAGGCAAGTGACCCCGCAGCCAAGCCACCGACCCAGAAGAGCGAGGGCAAGACCCGGCCAAATGGGTCGCTGATCCTTCCCGCGCTCCATGAGTGCAAGCGGAGCGACACCATGGCTGCGAGACATATGAAGGGAAGAGCCAAGCGTGGACAAGCACGCCCGATAAACGTACGACTTTGGCCGCCCACTCCCACGCCCATCTATCTGCCTGCACCACCAACGACACTAACCACCCATCTCTCTCTATCCATGTCCTCCACAGAGCCTCATCATGTGGCCACCTCCCATGCCCAGGGGAGGTGAGAGCACACGCACACGCACGCGCACACGCACACGCTAGGTGTACTTGCACACTCCATCTGCTACATACACACACACACACACACATTGAGTTGGCCCGGACCGACACATGGCAAGGAAGATGACGCGCCCATGCACTTGTACACA
This sequence comes from Bipolaris oryzae ATCC 44560, assembly GCF_000523455.1. Classification (NCBI taxonomy): domain Eukaryota; kingdom Fungi; phylum Ascomycota; class Dothideomycetes; order Pleosporales; family Pleosporaceae; genus Bipolaris; species Bipolaris oryzae. The sequence goes on along the minus strand of NW_006911385.1, from coordinate 25,654 downwards.
CACGTCTAAGACGCATCCAACCACGATCGACGCCGGCTTCGCAATCAGAGTTCGGGTTCGCAAACATGTCTCTTCTGAAACCTCCCCAAGCAGGCCCCTAACGCTGGCAGGCCCCAAGTATGCAAGGGCCGCCAAAGGCGCTGGCACGTCTACACTACACGTATGTGTATACGTATGTACACATCAACTGTATGTAGACACAAACATAGGCCTACATACACACTTGCTAGCCTTTGCCTCGATTGCCATTGCCATCGCTAAAGCTTGCCCATTCTTGTGGTACCGAAACCATGTTTGGGCGCTGGCGTGCGTTGCAAGGAAGCGCCGTCTCATCCCCAGATGCTAGCCTACACAGTACAAGCACAAGGCAAAGGCACCGTCACCCATGGCCGCGGACTTGCGACACCCACCGTGGACGAGCCGGGCCCGGGCCCGGGGCCGACCAGACCCTGCAAGGCCAGGACCAACTGGCAAGCGAGGACAAAGCAAACATGTCTTTGTCTGCACTTGGCCTCTCCATCGCATCCCTGGGCTCCATCTGTGATATTGGCTTCGACCGACGGCTTTGCTTTTACCCTTTCCAAAACACTACTCCTCCCGCCTTGCACGCCTCCCTGGCAGTGCAAGGGGCTTGCGCCGGGCCCGGCACATGCCTCGCTCGTATCGTGTCTTTTGGATTCTGGCCCCCAATCTTCGCTTACCCCAGTCTCTCCCCCATGTATCGGGCGGCAACTCGACATCCACTCCCGTCTGCGCCATACCGGAAGCTGGTGATAAGACTTGCTTTTTCCTTCAGGGCCGGGGTGCTTAGGAGCATTCCCGCAATATCGCCATCCTTGGTTGGCGACCATGCAGCGTGGACGTGTTGATTTGGCGCCTATCCTGTAAGGTTTTGCCCAACATGGCACCATTTCAAGAGTGGCGCCGACGTGGTCCTCCGCGTCTGGCTTGGGGGCCAACTGCGTGGGTGAGTCCAATGGTCACGCACTGTGTCAGGCAGCCATGCCATGCTATGCTGTAATGTCGTGAGAATGCAATGAGGGGAAGTGGCCCGATGCGAAGCCGCCTCTCTCCCCTGCTCCTTTTTTCTCGCCAAAACTCCCAATCTTAGCACACGCAGAGTGAGACGGAAAATTTCAGAGTGCTGTGTAGTCGCAGATGAACTCAGACGTATCCATCTTGTCGGGTCCGAACTGTTCTCAGCTCATGTGGAGAAAGTACGGATGGGGCAGGTGGCCCTAGTACCCCCAAAGCCATATCCTCTTAGACAGTACTCTATTTGGACGACAATACCCACTCTGTCGCCACTTCGAGATGCTGCAGGAGATTTTAATATCTTCGCATTCAAAGCGCTTCCAAAGTGCATCCAAAGTGCATACTCACCAGTCCATGGATGCCACTACCTACACTATGACCCAAATAACAAATTAGCGCGAACGCGAACACGAGTACGATACCCTGCACACAAGGAACACACCCTGCTGTAGGCTCATCCTACACCAATATGTTCACTCATGTACTAACCGTGGCCTTTTTTCTGGTCTGTCTTAGGATGGTATCAAAAAAAAGTCGTCGTGTTATTTCTGTCGATTCATTCCCACTCCTCAAACAAGTTGACGTCACTATTCACATCTCGATCCCTAACGATGTACATCACTTCACTTCGAACTCATCATTGATTACCTATCCCAAAAAAAAACTAAATATGCAAAATCATCACGCATCTAGACGTAGTCACAGCATTAACAAATCATGCATTGAACGGGGATGGTGAGTAAAAACTCTGTTTCGGCATTTGAAAAGAAACAAACAACGCCTATAAAAATCTAGACCGATCGATCTACTCTGGCAAAGCCTTTCTCCGGATACTACCCATGGGTATCGAAAACACAACTAACCAACGCCAAAGGAAACATCATGCAGTCCCTTTCCCACGCCCGGGAAAACAACATGTTTAAATCAAGGTTCTAGATGTCTGTCGCCCCGGTGGAATCAGTCGCCCATGACTCGGCCACAACAAACGCCTCCAGTCACCTGCCACAAAAAAATAGCAAAGTAGAAAGAGGTGGCTAGCCACTTACAAATCTGTTCCGGGCCAATTCCCGAGGAGCGTAACCCAAGTCCTAGGACAACACAGTCATCCCACCTTGGTCTAGCCCGATAACCTACTTGGCCTTAATGCCGTCCAACTCTGGCTGCTTCTCATCTTGAGTGCGCCCAGACCAGTCGTTGACCCAGAAGGTTGCGACAGTGTAGATCTTGATAATGGAGTGAGCGTACGCAAACAGGGGGTAGGCCGGGATGGGGAAGAAGTACCAGAAGAAGTCTAAACGGTTCTGCATATGCATGAACCACGGGATCGTCTTGGTTAGCTTCGACATCCAGATGAGAGAGATTAGGAGACCTAACCAGTAGTACTTGACTGAAGAGTCGCGAAAGAATGCGGTAGTGGTAAAGGTCCAGACTGCCAGGGTATCCCAAAAGAGAGCGGCGTTGTACATCCACGGGAAGTACACCATCCAGACAGAGATGGGCCACTTCCACCACACAGTCAGGTCGACGAACAGGACGATAGGGTTCTGTCGGATAGTCGTGCGGCTCCAGCGCATGCACTGGTCCACAAACTTGAAGTTTTCCATACGTCCCAGCTGAGTGGTCATGGTCGCATCTTCGGTGTACTGAATCTTGACGTCCATGCCGTGGTTGATGACCCAGCGCGTGATGAAGTTGTCATCGTCAGCCTTGAGCGGACCAACGCCCTCGACACCAAGGCTAGGAAATGACCAAATGTACTCATTGAGAAACTTTCCAACAAACCCTTCATCCTTGACGATCCGAGACAAGATCAAGCTGGTACGGCCAGAGACGCAAAAGACGCCTCCATCCGCGGCGTTCGAGGCGCGAATCTCAAAGTTGTGACGCACGAGATACAGCGCCCCAATGGTATTCCAGAAGCCAGCGCGATACCGAGCAACCAAATTCTGAAACCAGTTGAGCTCAGCATCATACTCGGGCAACGGCAACCGCTCAACCCACTTGCGAGTCCCCACAAACCCTACCTTGTCATCTTGAAAAGCCGGAAGCGCAGCCTCGAGGAGCTTTGGGGGCCACACTGCACTATCATCGGCCATAACCATGATCTCCGTGTCAACCATCTTGATCCCCTCAGCCGTCTGTGTCCGCTTATCCTTCTTATTAGCCTCACCCGTTACAACAATCTCAGTAGCGCTATAGCACCCGTCCATCTCTTTCTCCCCACCACCCACCCTACGCTCATCAAACACTTTCTGGATCCCCAACACAATCGGACGCACAATATCCGCAATGCCAGCCTCTGGCGTAGAAAACACAATGCGTTTCGGCCTGTTAGCAAGGATTCCCTCCACCATTCGCGTGAACAACTCGAGATTCAGGCCCGGACCAACCGTAGCCACCACAACCGTACAGTCCTCAGCCGCGTACTTTGCCTTGGCGCCATAAGTACAGCGCACAGAAGGCGTGTACCGCGTCCAGAAGAACACCGCAACCAGCGTACGCCAGTACCGCAGCGCTATCAGCGCACTAAACCACACCAGCTGCGTATCCTGTGCCATCTTCGACTTGAGCACCGCGGCAAGCAGACACAGAGCGGGGACCGTGTGGAACGTGAGGCCGAACACGATGGAGGGGGAGACGGGCTCCCCTCGGGCTTTCATTGTGAGAACCAGGTGTAGGATCCAGAGTGCCATGGTGACGACGAGGCTGGTTGCGAGGAATATGCTGGGGTCCGAGGGGTTGTAGTTCCAGACTGCGTTTACGCCGAGCGAGGCCGTGTTGGGCAGGATGGAGAGCCACCAGAGCCAGAGCATGGGGACGAGGGTGAAGGTTGCGATGAAGTGCTTCATACCTGGTTCAAGAGGCATTTTCTTTTCTTCTTCTTCAGTCGTTCCCGGAAGGAAAAGCTTTTTTTTTGGGGAGGATTCTTTTTTTTCAAACCGAACTTTGTTACTTGACTTTGCTGATTGATGGTATACTGCCTTGTTGACTTGGTTTGGGTTGTTGTGAGGGAGAGAGTTTCTTTCGTTGTTTCTGAGAACCTTTGATATAGCTCTTGGAAAAGGGCATTGTACAAACGGTGAATAAGATGAGTAGAGTATGGCTTTGTGAAGAGTGAGGCTGTATGAGGATAATGTGGGATGTTGTGAAGATTCTGGGAGGCGTTGTGGTGGTACAGGTGTTGGGGTGGGACAGAAAATTCTGATGTTGTGAAGAAGTGAGAGGTAGGCTGAGTGGATTGGTGAGAGTGGACATTGTGTTGTGTTGACAGCGCAGAGGAGTATTGAAAGGGAGAACTTGTTGAGAAGAAGATAGACATGGCTGGGTAGATGGGGGTTTTGCATTGGCTCAATATGTAGATGAGCTCGAGTAGATTTTTTATAACTGACTTAGAGAGATACGATTGTTCAATTTGTGACGGCCACTTTGTCGTGCAGTGAACTTGGATTCATGCATCTACTGGATTTGGCAAGGAAATGCTATTCCGATTGCTAGACGTCAACCAAGAATTATGAAGAAAATCCCCGAAAAACCTTGAGGGTGGCTGGTAACACGGTGCTGATGAATGTACTCAACAACGGACTCGAGCAAAACGTTTGCATATTGGTGGTACAAAAAGGTTCGAGTACAGAACATAATTGTGAATGTTTGATAGATCAGTATGCGATGACAAATCTATTCATGTCGCTCCCTAGCAACTATGATTCATATTCTGGAGTAGAGAAAAATAAATCTCCGTATACGAAGTTCTGAGTGATAAGTCTATTTGTCGTTCCAACCTCGCCATTGAGATGCGATGTCTGTTGATTGAAGAACTTGTGGTCACTACATAGACATATTCTCTCACATGCACTTTTTATTGACCAGGATATCCTGTGAGGTGACTTGAAAAAGGTTTTTGGAATATTTCGCATCATTGTCTTTACTTCAAGTAGGCTACTAAGTACGCTGAACAAAAGTACAGTTTGAATGGCTGGCTGAAAATCACGATCATTAGGTCACTTCTAGGCTCACAGCACTTGTGTAGACTACAAAGAGAAAAGTTTATTACACTCAGTACTTCTCGCCCTAGGATTTCGACTTCCTCTGTTCTATCAAGACGTACTGTCTTACACTAGACACCTCGGATTGTACAGTATACCAGGAGGTGAAACTCTGAATCAAGGAGTCCTTACCTGCACCACGATTAAACAAACCAACATGGGCCATCCACGCACTTTATACCCAGGCAAGTCGACAAAATACCGGTATAGTTGCCCCTCTTAGTGCTCTAGTACGGCACCGCCGTTGGCGCGCGATGAAGTCCACTACCTTCCTCCTTCGCATCAGTACCACAACCACCCCCCTCTTCTTCAAAACTAGTCTCACCGGCCTAACCACTAGTCTCCACTTGACTAACAACATTATACCGATGATGCCACATCTCAAGCTTCTCTGTAGCGGTGAAGGTTATGTGACAGGAGCCCAAGTTGCCCAGACGCCCTTGGTCGCATTCTCATCAGCCCGAGCAATGCAACTCCAAACCACGCGAGAGCTGCGCATGCAGCGAAAATCCGGGGTTATTTCGCTTTCGCTGCAGTAATTCTGTGGGGCGTCGAGAGACCGGTGGTAGTGTGACCAGCGAACATCAGATGCGCAGGCCATGGGGATAGAAAAATTGCGGGGTTAGCGCAATAGTATAACGGGCGTGAACACTCGGCTGCTGTTCTCCTTTGACTTGCGACTCTTGCATAGCGAAAAAATATCCAGTTAGTTCCTTGGGCATAAAAAGGTTCCAAGGAACAAGCCCTTTATACAGGGAAGGTGCAAGCACATAGACAATCACAAGTCAACATGATAACACGGAGATGAATACCAAACCGACCAAAACCATCAGTCCCAAAACGGAAGGCCATCCTTAAACCTTCCCCCTCCATCAACCATTCTGCCCTACACATGACTCGAGCGCACTCCCCCCCATGTTCTTAGTAGAGTACATACGCTGTTTCATTTCCCCTAGCCCACAGTTCGCCGGACGTCGCCACGATCCGCGGAGTCCAAGACTCGGCTTTTAGATGAACAAAGCGACATGCCTCCACCACTCACAAGCGAAAGAAGACCAAAATGCCTTTTTTTTCCTTTCATCCTACTCTTACTAAGAAAAATCGCCAAAACACCACATGCTAACGTCGGACCCCCCCCCCCCCTGCCTACTGACCGGCCAACCAAAACCAACCAACCAACCAAACTAACCGCCCGGCTACGTACTTTGCCTACTACTACTAAACATCAAACCACGAGGGCTCTCACGCCCCCTTGGCCCATCGCTCATTTCTCATCATGCGGCATGCCCACGTTGAAGGGGGGCAGCGACCCTGCGTGCCCTTTGAATCCGCACGACTTGCTCCAACTAGGACTTATTTCCGCGCGACCGTTTACAGACCCTGCGCCTTTTCTCTTTCTCTCTCTCTCTGTGTGTGTGTGTGTCTTTGAACTTTTAGCCCCATTTTTTCTTCTTACGTAGAAGGATGTTGTAACGGTGCAAGGCTTTGATTTCCTAATTTGAGGTCCTTGGGCCAATCGGCGGAGGGAGATGGTGAAGGAGTGCTGGTCACGCTGGTCACAGCTATGGGGCTTTTTCTTGTCTTTTCTGCTTCCAACATACATGTCCGTTGGGCATGGGCGGGTGGAGCAGCCCAGCAGACCTGGATGGGTCGGGGAGGAGGTTGTGGTGGGAGTGGGGCGTGCGCATAGTGAGGGTTTGGGTGTGTGATGAGGAGGTTTGTGAAATGTATAAGTTGGATAGATGGAACCGGTTTTTTTTAAGGATTGAGGTTTTTTGTTATCATCTGTTTGGTTGCATTTTCCAGGATTTTTGTTCTTACTACTTGGATACGAATAGCTGCCACTCATGTCTCTCAAGTCCCTCTTCGTTTCAGCACCGTTGCTTTGGCGCGGTGTTACCGCACTCCCTGCTGGCCCTGGTTCCTGGACACATGGAAACTCGACGATTGTGTCTTCTCCCGACTTCAGTGCTGCGGCGGCGTACAGCCTGATTGATACATATGACGCTAGTAACTGGGCGAGCAAGTTCAACTTTGAGGACATCGCTGATCCCACTCGTATGTATCATTTCACGCTAGTGTCTATAAGTTTTGTTTTCTGACTGAGGATGCAGATGGCTTCGTCGACTATGTCACTCTACAACAGGCACAACAATATGGACTATTCAAGACGCAGAATAATCAGGTATACATGGGCGTTGACTCCACCTCTACCCTCAACCCCAACGGTCCGGGAAGAAGGAGTGTTAGAATACAAAGTAAGACAGCGTACAACCGCGCTCTCGTCATTGCAGACTTTGCCCATGTTCCCGGTAGTGCATGTGGCTCTTGGCCCGCCTTGTACGTCCCCCTTTCCACATCCCCCATCCCATCCTTTACCTCACTAACACCCTCCCTCTCAGCTGGATGGTCGGTCCCAACTGGCCCAACCAAGGCGAAATCGATATCTACGAAGGCGTCCACCTCTCGAGCTCCAACCAAGTGACCCTCCACACCTCCCCCGGCTGCAATCCGTCTATCGGCCCCGGCGGCGAAACCGGACGTCGTCTCGCAGGCGACTGCGGCGCCGACGGCGGCTTCAACGGCTGCGGTATCCAAGCCGACAACCCCGTCTCCTTCGGCACACCCTTCAACGCCAACGGAGGTGGCGTCTACGCCACCCTCTGGACCAGTTCCGGCGTCAAAGTCTGGTACTTTGCTACTCGCAACATCCCCGCCAACATCAAGTCCGGGAACCCGGACCCCTCGGCTTGGGGCACCCCGATTGCGAATTTCGGAAACAACGGATGCGATTTCGATGCCAAGTTTCGCGATTTGAATCTCGTCTTTGATGTTACGTTTTGTGGGGATTGGGCGGGAGGAGTTTGGGGGTCGACGACTTGTGCGCAGGTCAATCCGAGTTGTGTCGCATATGTTGCGGGTCAGCCGCAGAACTTTTCCGAGGTGAGTTGAATTGTGAAGTGTTTGAAAAGGGAATATCGTTATGCTGACTTTGAATAGTCGTACTGGCTCATCAACTCGGTCAAGGTCTACAGTGTTTAGACTTGAGAGCTATTCTTAGATGCTTCTAGACATCGTTTGCATCTGGTGACGCATACATAATATCTTGTACGCGTCGCCCTTCTTTTTTTTCGTTTCTCTGACTATATGCTTCTTCTCTTTCTTCTATGTATTTACTTCTTCGATGAAGGGTGTTGTGTGCCAGAGGAAAGTCATATCACAAATGCTGCCCAATATCTACCTTGTATTTCCTATTTCCTATCTATTCTCTTGGACCAATCGCTTCTTATACCCTCTATTTTCCTTTCTATAGAATCTATTGCTCATTTACAATCTTTTCCAGCGCCTCAACCTCGCCCTTTTGCCACTCTGTGACCTTACCCTGCCACTTTTCGCCTTTACCTCCACCCTTGACTGTGTTTACAACCTCTTTGACCTTTGCCGCCATCTTCTCCACCAACTCCGGCTTGCCAAATACGACGAGCGATCCTGAGTTCTTGACTTCGCCTGTAGACAAGACTACGACGGCATCTCGATCCTTGACTGCGTCTTTAATCTCGGAGAGGACGAGGTTGATGAAATCCAGTCCCTCGCTCGCGCGGTGCAGGAATGCTGCTTCATGATCTTGAAGACGATTCTTGATGCGTTCGCCTTGAAATGAAGCAGTCTCAGCGAGTAGCTTCTTCTCCTTTTTTCGTCCTTCAGAGACCTGATCGGCGATTCTTTGCACACCGGCTGCTACATCGGCTGGTGCCGAGCCCGAGGATAGTGAGACGGCAATGGTGCGAAGGCCCGCAACGGATTCTGTGGCCAGTTTAATCGCGCGGTCGCCCGTTGTGAAGAACAATCGACAGTTTGTGCCTCGCACGGATTGTGTGTGGTGCAGGAGTATGAGGTTGATGTGCGAAGAGTTTTGGAGATGGGTTCCACAGCAGGCGTTGTAGTCCATTTCTCCAATCTTAATGAACCGCACCACGCCCTTTTCTCTATCGTAGTCTTCAGGGAGACTGTCACTTCCTTTGCCCTCAGGCGTCTCTACTGTAATCGGTATACTTTCTCTAATCCTTGCATTGCAGTCCTTTTGTATCGTCTGCATTTCTTCATCGGTTGGTTTGCGTGGTAACTCGACATAGTTCATCTCCCCTGGCTGACCCATGCTCCATCCTAGGGTGGGCAAACCCATGCCATCCATGACAGCGGAGAGGAGGTGCTGGCCAGTGTGCTGTTGCATGAGGTCCCAACGTCGGTTAAAGTCGACGGTCTGGCGTACAGATGTACCAGGTGTGAGGGGAGTAGGAGAAAAGTGTATGCAGCGGAGACCGTGGCGCTGAATACTTCGTATTGGTATTCCTTCTTTGCTTTCACCTTCCAAAGGCACAAGGACGCCGTGGTCAGTGTGCTGGCCGCCGCCTTCAGGGAAAAGAACCGAGTCCGCGAGCTCAATGAGCCAGGTCTTACTTGTTGTCGCATCTCCATTCTCGAGGGCTTTGGTTGGATCCGTCGACTTTTTGGTTTTGGACTTGCTGTTTTGCTGCGATGTTTTTGGGGGCACGAACTCCTCACACGACACTACTTGAGTCTCGAGTGTTTGAAGATAAGAGTTTTTTTGGCATTGCAGCGCACCTACAATGGCAGGAGCAGAAGCAGTTGTGGCACCCATGTTTGTTATCCGGTAGGACTCGAGGTACAAAGAGCGACGAGACAATGTGAAGGAGGTATGACTGGATGATGACCGGAGTTTAGATCGAAAGATAGAGAAGCCGCGGGAAGCAATGCAAGTGCCCTTAGTCAAGGTGATGACTACATTCATGGATGTTCGGACTACCCAGGCTTACAGGATAGTGAAATTTATTTTCAAAACGTAGTTTTTCCAAGAAAACCCTATTCTCAAGACCGTACGTACTACGAAGCGACGATAATTCGGGAGAGAAAGCAACCATCACACTAAGCCCGTTCTGTCTGGGCGCGGCGCGATGCCGGTGGTGGCGATGCCAATCACTCCTCGGCAGATGCAGCACCTTTTGGACAGCTTCTCAACTCTACGCGCAATTTACCGTGCAATGGAAGCATGCGCGCTTGATGCTCAGGCACATATCTAGCGATTTGCAAAGCGGCGGGCGCATTGGAGGCCTAGGCTTTCAACGCTTCACGGTTGAGATGGCATCATGACGTACTTGAAGCAAAAGGTCATGAAGCTTGCCAGAGAACTCCTTTGATACCCACTAACGAGCAGACTGGGTCTTTCACTCTTCAATGTCAAGGCCGAAAAAGATTACGCATGCGGCTGTGACGCGCTTTGTCGAAACACTTCTGCCACTCAAGGAAAACGACGTCCAGCGACTATACCACGTCCCTCGAAACCCTCGCTACGATGCAGAGACTGCGATAGTTGAGCAGATTATACTGAGCGTCACACCAACTCCAGGGGTTTACTCTTTGATCGGCTACCCACTGGACGATAACACTGCGGGCTCTACAGCGCAGATCTATCCACGACCACCGCGCACCCTCTGCTTTCTACACCGGCCCTTCAACCTCAATCGACGCAGCGTGCGCAAAGGCACTCTTGTTCTCTCAAGTCATACTTCCTTCGACGAGGTACTGACGGTAGGATGGAACACAGCGCTAGCACAAAGGTTAGGCATAGACACAGCGAACTGCCTCTGCGTCCAAGGCTATAAAGGAGATCTAGAGAGGAGGATCGGAGTCATTGGTCAGATCACCATGCCTCTGCAGGAGCTCCTGATTCAGATCCAAGAACAGTTTGGCGTTTCCGAACTGGCGCATGTAGGCTTATCGGACGAAATACGCTTCGTCGCCATCATGAATGCCTTCAACGAGGGTGAAGTGCATCGCGTATTTCAGATGACACAAGAGCGTGGATGGATAGCACCGGATGAAGACGGCAGACATCTGCTGTATCTGACTGGGCAACCCCGGGTTAGTGGGCTGGAAGCTGCGAAAGCACTGGGCATGTCGGTAGCTTGTGTCGGGCATAGGCAAGCGGAAGACTGGGGCGTTCGCTACATGGGCGAAACGCTGCGGAAGGCCTTTCCAAGTGCACACGTGAGGGAGATATATGAAGAGGAAATACCAGTTGTGAAAGAAAAGGAGCCAGCAGTACAAAACCTCGTGAGTTAATAATGACGTTTTGGCCTGTTGCTCTTATGTTCTCTAAGCACGAAAACGCTCACAACTTGAAACTGCTCCTTCTCAATTTCCTATTTGCGTTGTTCTCAAAAATTCTGCTATTGCTTGGAAATTTCCCGATCCTCAAGCCTTTTCAGGAATGTGTTGGAGAACACGATTCAAGCGGATTTCTCGTATAGCCCTTGTGACCGGTGACAGCTCTCAGCCGTACCGTTGGTGACCGACTCTCCACGTCCGCAAGGCCCTAAGGCGCCACTTTCTTGGGGCGCCTTGCTACGCGCTGGCAACCGCAACTTTTGTGCTCGCTCTCTTCCACCATATCCAATATTGGACGCTGCCTGAAAAATGTCGAACATTTCCTTCGTCTTCGGTCCGCGAAATATCATCTTTTTCGACTGTCCTCAAACATGGAAATTGTGAGCTTCTTGCAGTGCAACCTGGACGAGGCTAGGTGATTGACAGCGCACAGTCATGAAGTACCGCCCACACTTCGTCAGTTATTCAACAGCTCCATGAGCCCTGCTTGGAGAATTGCTAGCCCTTATTGCCTTGCCCTCGCACCTCATGTCAACACCCAAGAGCCAGTGTGGTATGTAGGGTGCAAGACATTAGACGGAGAAGACAAGCAATGTGAGTGATTAGGCCCCAGCCCCGCAGTAGTAGGGTGCATGAGAACAGCGGCCTGTATTACTTTAGACAATACACACCTCTTTGATATTGCGCTAATCTAGGATAGTTTTTTCTCAAACCTATTTTGACGTCAACTATCCTGATCTTGCGCGATGGTCGAAATCGTTCCCGAATGCCGCCCGCTCATGCTTCATCACATTTGGCCAGAACTTCAGCTACTTTGCTTGTGCCCAGGGAAGAGGGTCAATATGGGCTGGTATACCCTCAGATCTGGAGGATAAACTCCGAAAATCGCATGATACGCCCATCTGTGTTAGTCTCGGAGTGAAGAATGCATGGTTCGTCATGTATCCTGATCGGCGCATAGCATGGGATTTCCATGGCCATTACAGCACACTCAATAAGATCATAATCGATGCTGCACCAGGAGCTATCACCGTACGTGTTTAGTCATGCTCTGCTGGTTGTATGGATGTAAGCCTAACATAAACTAGTACGTTGCCATCTCGCCGTATCACCAAGACCACTACTTCATTGCATTCCAGGACGGATCTGTCAAGTACAGCTTCCTGGGAGGACCTCCAGAATGGTCGATTCTCATGAACGAGGTTTTCAGCCTCTGGAGTGCTCAGCGCGTGCACCAGCATCACGCCAACACGGCACCTTCACCTCAACCACAGATACCACAATATGCATATGGACATATGCAAAGACCTCAGCCGCAGGCTCATCTTCAATCACAGTTGAATGGCGCCTTTAGTACTCCTCCATCGCCGATGGCTATTCACCAATCCCCTTCAATTCACAATGCTTCGTTATACCAGCACAATCAGCATATCCAGCAAAGCACAGTTCAGAACATCTCACTCCCAAGCAAGGAACCGCATTACGGCGTCGCGCCATTGCCAGTCGAGTTACCAGGAGATATGTTACATCCTCTACCACAGCTTACGACAGCACAGCTGGTAGATCAACCAACAAAGAAGAGACACAGCTTTCTGTCGAAGATTTTTTGAGGCAGGACTGAAGACGTCTTCGGGTTGACATGCACATTTCTATTTCAGGCATCCCATGGTAGGGCCGTGCAAGTATTGGAGTATGTAAGTATAGCAAGCATCACATATTGGGTGGGGTCTGTCGGTTAGAATGCTGGCACCAATCAAGTGACTGTCGCACGTACCCGATACCGTCGAGCGGACATTTGGATGGAATGCCGCCATGCAAGATTCCTGTCTACCTTCCGTATCATCCCTGACTACCGAGGTACAGCCCCGCTGATCGCTCTGGAAATGGACTCTTATCACAAAATGGAACGAACGTCATACCACAATACAAGGGTCCTTACTCACAACTTAGGGCGCCTTATTCCTGCTAGCGTTCGGCTTGCTGCTATGGAGAAGCTGGAGAACGGTTCCTCTTCGCACACACTCCGCACTGTACTGTTTCCAACAAACATCACTGGTGTTTGTGAGTCAACATCGTGACGTTCATTAAAAGAGCTGGGACAATGCGAGCACTAGCAACTTTTCTTTTGGCAACGACAGCATGGGCCATTGGTCCTACTGTCACAGTGCTGAACGGTACATACGAAGGTTTGCACCTTCCCTCCTTTAACCAGGATGCCTTTCTAGGCGTTCCGTACGCGCAGGATACTGGAGGTGAGAACCGTTTCCGCGTGCCACAGTCTCTGAATGCTACATGGAACGGCACACGCCCCGTCACATCTTACGGCGATACATGCCCGGATTCAATGAACAGTAGCCTCATCATGAGCGAAAACTGCCTGAGCATCAACATTGTGCGCCCATCAGGCCTCTCCCCACAGGAGCAGTCTAAACTGCCAATTGCGGTGTGGATTCACGGTGGAAGTTACCAAATCGGCTCTACGGATTTACCAAACTACAATCTGTCATATATTGTTCAAAGGAGCGTAGAGATCGGTCAGCCAATTATTGGAGCTAGCATTAACTACCGCAAGGGTGCGTGGGGCCTGCTCTACTCACAAGAAATTCAGGGCGCTGGCCAAACAAATCTTGCGTTGCGAGACATGCGAAAGGCTCTTGCATGGATCTCGGAGAACATTGAGGCTTTTGGGGGCGACAAAGATGCCGTCACTATCTGGGGCGAGTCGGCTGGAAGTTTTGCAGTCGGACAGTTGGTTATGTCATATGGCGGTCAAACAGATGGCCTCTTCCACCGTAGTATTCAGGAATCCGGCTCTGCAGCAACAGCTTGGTATAACGGCACGGACTGGTATCAGCCCATTTACAATGACATTGTCAAAAAGGCAAACTGTTCGGAAGAAGTCGACACACTGGCTTGTCTGCGTACCCTGTCATACGATGAAATATTTCCTGTGCTTGCAGCCCCAAATTACAGCCCAAGCTGGTACCCAGTTGTAGACGGCGACGTTATGCCCGCCTACCCAACCGAACTACTCGCCTCCGGTCGTTTCGCCCATATTCCTCACTTGTACGGTACCAACTCGGATGAGGGAACCGACAACGCGCCCTTCGATGGCGTCATCAACACCGACGAGGACATCTACGCCTACCTCCTCAACAGCACCGGCTTTGATTTCCCGGACAAAGTCGTCAAGCGGCTCCTGGAACTCTACCCTAACGATCCAACAAAAGGTATTCCCCTCAACACTGGGGTGGAGACCTTCGCAGAGAGAGGCCTCCAGTACAAGCGCATAGCCGCAATACTAGGCGATGTCTTCTATCATGCACCTCGCCTAGCAGACGCCCGTGAATATGCCAAGTACGCTCCAACATACATTTATCGCTTCAACACTCTCCCGTGGCAGAACAGCCCCACCTCCGACGAGGGCGGCAACGCAGAAGCATTCATGGGCGTTGCGCACTTTACTGAAGTTGCCTTCGTTTTCAACAACCCGCGCTTCTACGGTCCGTGGCCAGAGTACAAGGCGCTTAGCGACGAGGTGAGCGCGCAGTGGATCAGGTTTGTTGCGAATGGCGATCCGAATGGCGAGGGATTGCCGAATTGGCCGCACTATGGTGACAGCGAGGATGGGCTTGATTTGGTGATTCAAGCGAAGGGGAGGGGGCAGAATGGGAGTTACGTGGAGAGCGATACGTGGAGGGTGGAGGGGAGGGAGTATCTGAGTGAGTGGGCGAGGAGGAGGCATGTTTAGAGTGATTGAGTAGGAGAAGAGGGTGCTGGGTAATGGTAACAATGGGGATTGATGTTGTTTGAGATGAATCTATCTCCTGGTTTTCTGATATCTGAATTTTCGTCTATATTGACGCTGTCTTCTTCACTTCTTCGCTTCTCTTGCCAGCTTGTTTGGATATACCCAAACATTTCCTGGTCATTAGTGCTACATTCACTTCTGACAAAGCCCCACCAATATGTCATGGCTTAAAATCTTCGGAAAGGGTCCATAAAACTCAACAGTGCTGCTTCGGCACGCACTTATGAGGTTGTTTCTGGTCCTATCATGTGTGCTTTGACTGCAAAGCTAATTATCTTGATACCCGATTCCGGCAGCTTGGAGCATGTCCTGCCATTATTTTTGAGATAATTGATCTGATACGCTACATAGTAACCAGATAGAAAAAAGGTCAAGTGTTCGAGAACCTAAGAAAGGATAAATGAGAGTATACAGGATTAATAACGTATAAGCGCCCCACGATCTACAGTCCTAGTGATTAATTACTTAGTAATGTGTAGACGGGCTGGTAACTGGCTGAGATAATTGAACACTAATGTACACATTGTCTACCTTCTTACCGGCAAGTCTAAGGTGACTAACCACGGTGGGTGTTCAAGCTCTCCCTTCTCACCCTCCATTGCAGCATTGACGCAGAGCGTCTGCTGTTTGCTCGCACGGAAATCTTCTGCAGAGCCGGGAGGTAAACATCTAAATCCTTTCTTGCGGGCTTGATTTGACCCTACCCAATCTTTAAAGATGGTAGCTATTAACCCGGGTTCACCACTGTCCGGTTTTGGTGGGTCTTTATATGCCAACCTGTGTGCTTGGTAGGTCCAGCCTTCCCGCGGAAGATGAATGTGCCCGAAACAATGTAACCTGGGTTTCACTCGCACTATGGCGTTTCGTAGATGCTCACATCCTGCACTGTCACCGGCGGTCTCACCTAGAATATACTTTGGTGGCCCATGGGTCATGACAATGTCAACATTCTCTGGGATAATCGAGGTCTCAGTGCCAACGTTTTTCGCCCACAGCGGAGTAGTTTCTGGGGGATTGAAACGATCACTGCCAGTCGGGTATTGGAATGCCGACGTACCGCATCCAGGAGTGTATGGTGAGGCATAGATTTTGAAGACGGCACCGCATGGTAGATTGAGAGTATGAATACCCTCAGAGAGAAAGATGATACCATGTTTGCTAGCTCCGCATTCTGGGTTGAATAGTGCCTGCACTATTTCTGAATCGGATTCTGCTCCACCTTGCGATACCCAGTACTCTTTGTCTAAGGAGATATCATGGTTGCCAGCGATGACCAGCCTCAATTTGGCTTTCACCTTGCTCAGGTTCCGAATAGCCGCGAAGATGCTTTCTGGAGTCCCGTCCTCGGTCAAATCGCCGCAATGGAAGAGCACGTCGCACGGAGGAAGACTTGACGGTAAATTAGCGCCATGCGTGTCAGAAAGTATAAGGAAGCGGACGGGTGTTAAAAGAGGGCGATCACAGTCGATCCGAACACGCTTTTCGGAGTCTTTTGACTCTGAAGAAGAGCCTGATATGTGGCAGATGGAACGTTTCGGCATTTTGTGTAATGTTAAGGTTACAAGACATGCGCGAACGAACATACTTATGGTTATGCATGGCCCTCAGCTCTTATGCACATAAAAACCATGGTTCATTGGGCATGGCCGGGCCATTCAGAACTGCACCATATCAAATGCACATTCCGCAGTTTGTGGAAGTCATCTGTGGCCTCCCATATGAAAATGCAAGAGTAGAAAAAGTTTAAAGGTTTACGGTTCGGTTAGTAACGTCACAGCATGTTAACAGTGGAGGGCTATATAATTTGAACAACGCGTGTGAGAGAGTAAATAAGTATGACATGATTATTTCGAGATAATGTGTTCGTGTAAAGGTTGTCGGGGTCATGCGGGGCGCCCACGTGACTTCGTGTGAATTTCGAGAACCCTGCCAAAAAAGACCGACTGTGACTTGGACGCCCAACAAGCAATGAACCGCCAAACACATATATCGACACTAGCGCAGTCCGCAGCTGGCTTTGATATTTGTTGAAGCTGACATGTCCTTGTTCGGTGGTGACAGTGCTAAGCCATGGCTCTCTTCCTATGAGTCCGACACATCAGAATCCTCGTTCGCTCCCTCATCACCGCCGGTTGTTGGGGTTGCAGATGTGCACGATGCGCAAGAGGCACAACCGGTCGATACCTCAGTACAGACAAACGTAGACGGTGATATAGTCACCGATGCAGAGTCAAATGGTGATGAGTTTGACGAGTCTGACGAGGAAGATGAGGATGAGGAACCCGTGCGGCCAAACCGGTTTCATGGAACGCCGCAAACATGGGAGGAGTATACAGAGGCCGAGCGCCGAATTGCAGAATCGCTCGAACAAATGGAAAATTCCGACCTCTCCGCGCATCTGTACAACGCACATATGCTCAAGCGGCGATTGCAACGACCTGCACAAGACTTGGCGCGACTCGAAATGTGGCAGAGCAAGGACGAGTGGCTGATGCCTGAGAAAGACTTGAAGTACACGGACGCAGCGGGCCTGGTACAGGATGCCATAGTACCACCTCCAGACTGGACAGCATGGCCAGTGCCTCCAGCAGAGCTTCCCGATTACAACGAGAAATCAGACAGTAGGCTAGTACGTGGACAAGCGGATGAGTGGGCTATCGAAAGTACCAGCAAACATGATGCAGGAGAAGAACTCAGGGAAGAGCTCTTGGCCGTTTTCCTCAGGATAGCGAAAGACCAGTGGAATATGCGGGACATATCTTCATCGACATCTGATGCCGACAATGACCCCGAGACTTCACGAAGCCGGTCTCCATCAGAATCTGCTCGATTCTCACGACCATCCTCCGCATCCCGTGCTGACGCTGAAACGAAAGCCTATAGTGGTGCGTATGGAGAGGCTGCTGGACATGAGTCCAACACGGATCAGACCCACGAATATGGGAAGAGGCGTGGCAGGAAGAAACAGCTCGACACATTCACAAAGCCAGTTGTTTTGGCCGATGATGCGAGAGCGAAACAGCTCTTGCAGCCGTCGATCCAGTCTATTATGAACAAGCTAGACGACCTTGCACTAGCTATCTGTCGAATGCAGCTCAACCAAATTCGCGATGAAGATTCAGCTGGCTCTTCAATGAGCGAATTCACGTCCGGAGCAGAGTCAAGTGGGCATGAGTCGAGGCCGCTATCCAGAGCTCGGTCAAGGACAGCTTCGAGCCGCAGAAGACCCAGAACAAGATCGTCTTCGCGTGCTAGCTTGGCACGAGCCAATCGTGCTGTAGAGCAGAATAGGCAAGACAAAGATACGAATGCAATGGATAGCGATGCCACTTCCGGCGGTGCTTCTGACTGGGAGGCGTCCAGTCAAGCCCTTGGAGAACGGAAACGCCGCAGATCTTCGGGCAGTGTGGGTGATGGTGATTCTATAATCGAAGACGAAGAGATGGGGAGAGGCCTAATGGACTGGAGTGAGGTGCTTGGACTCGCAGCTGTCAGAGGATGGGACAAAGCGGCTGTGGAACGCACAGCTCAGCGCTGTGCTGCTCTATTCGGCGAAAGTATGTCATTTATACCATACGACGAGTCTCTGGCGTCGCGATCTGCTTCTAAACCGATATGGTATACTCCATCTACCCCAGCAGCTACAAGCCTTTTATCAAGCACAAAGCCACCAGCTTCCGAGCGTCCGCTCTCCCAGTTTAACACTTTACGCTGTCCACACACAGATTGCTATGCTCACGAGCATGACTTTGAGTCACCGAATCGCGTTGCCGAGCACTGTTATCGCGTCCATGGATACGATCCCGATATCAATGACATCGAAAACGAGGAGAAGGTGGCTGGTTGTGTGCATATCGATGGCTTTTTGCAACCTATCACAGAGAAGCCAGGGTGGGTACGACATGGTCGAGAAACGACCAGGGATGAACGCAAAAAGCAAAGTAGGGGAAAAGACAACAGTCCGGGTGCATTGGAAACTGCGATCGGCGCTGAGGAGTGATCAGACCGTGACAGAGGAAACCAATGTAATCATTTAAATATGGATTTCGGACCTATTGCAGAAGAACTGTTTCACTGGGTCTGCGTTACTAACAGAGCATCAACTATTAGAATCAAACCTGGCCCCCGCGCTGTCTTTTTTTGTTCCATATCGACATTGTCCCGGGGATTACCGTTAGCCTGTTTTATGTAAGTACTAGCGTGGTGAGGACGCGACCCGATCGGTCCGTCCGCTTGTCCCCTTAACCACCACGTTCTTCACCACTATCCTGCTGCCATGCAGTCACAGTCTAGTGGCGATATTCTTTACGTCCACGGCAATTCTTCCCTATTGTGTGATTATATCAATCTTTTGCTTGTCGTTAAGAGGGGCATTGACCCCCAACTTGGCTTGGTATTACTACTTTAACAGTCATTCACTACGCCACGTCATTTTCTCTGTTCGAACAGCTACAGCGCTTGCAGATATTCAAAAAACCATTCAGTTTTTATTTCCGTAACCTTTTCTGTGTTCTTCTTTCCAACTGTGCTACATCCAGAATCAGACGAGATGGACGGTAGTGTCGGAAGCGGAAATACAATTAACCCTCTTGATGGCGATTCGGCCTACTGGTCGCGACAGTATTCGCAAGATCCAAGACACCAGCTGTATTACGGGCAGGAACCACAATATATGCAGTATGCACAGTACCCAGGGTACAAGCAATCTTCATCCTACACGCAGGGCACCTCTTTGCCCTCCAATCCTTCTGGGGATGATCCTGTCACGTATAACAATCGCCATCGACCCCCAGTGAACACAGACACTAAAGGTAGACCCCCGAAAACTGCATCACAGCAACGTTCGAGAAAGAGGAAGCTCGAGGAGAAGAGCCAACCTGAACATGTGAAGCGACCGAAACAAAAGAAAGCACCAGATGACTTCATGCGACTAGAGCAAAAACCGGGTAATGCCTCGTCCCACAACGCAAAGCCACACGGAACTCAAAACAACCCATTTGAGATTGAATCTAGTCCAGAGCCAGAGGCGAAAACCTTACCCAAAACGAAAAAGCCTCGCCTGCCTCCATCTGGACCCCGTCAGGATCGTGGAAACACTGGGCATCGCACTTATAAACCAGATCCTACTGTCAATTGGCCCTACTATTATGCAGTAGCTCATGGGAGAGTTCCCGGCGTCTATGCGTCTTCATTTTCAGCTAACGAGCAAGTTTCGGGCTATTCTGGCGGACGCCAAAAGAAGTTTACCACGCAACTAGACGCATGGGAGTTCATACTTGCGAACAATAGCCAATTAGCAAACAACGACTATATCGGAATGGCGATGCAGCACCTGAGGGAAATGTCTAACACATCGTGCAGGCCTGTGTCAGCACATAAGAGATATATAACGCAGCAAACGCTGTCGTTATCCCCTCCCGTCGTTGATACACCCAAGTATAGCTATGCAATGCCCACAGAACCCTTTGTAGCCGATCCTCGACCTGGGAAGGACGACGTACCGGTGTTCTTCCAGCCAAGTGTTTCAGAACGACAACAACAACAGCAACAACTTGTGCAAAGTTCGCAGCCACAATTCGCTCAAGTGGATACTTATGTACCGGAACCCGAACCCCAGTTAAGCGCCGAACAGAGACGAGTGGTCGATCTTATTGTTGAAGATAGGAAAAATGTATTTTACACTGGGTCCGCAGGGTGCGGCAAGTCTACTATCCTCAAAGCCTTTGTCAAGGAGCTCAAGGCAAAGGGGCTGAGAGTCCAGATTGTAGCACCAACAAATCTCGCAGCCTTGAATGTTGGTGGACAGACTACATGGGCCTTTGCTGGGTGGACACCTGACAGCATGAAAAAGCCTCTGAATAAGTTGAAGGAAGCTGCTCATGGAAAAGATGTCTGGAAACGGTTCGACTCGACTGATGTTCTTGTTATTGATGAAATCAGTATGGTTGAAAATCTGCTGTTCGAGCGATTGAACGAAATTATGAAGGCAGCTATGGGTGCGATGGGGGGTGGCCGTCCATTTGGCGGTAAGCAGGTGGTTGTCACTGGAGACGTAGGTTGCTTGTTATTGTTTGATGAAAAACTACTAATACAGTGTGTAGTTCTGCCAGCTTGCCCCGGTGAAACCGTTCATTCACTGCATGGGATGTGGCTGGGATCTTATACATAAAGAAACCCGGGGCGAACTAATACACCATTGCGAGAACAAGAATTGCCGTTACGACATGTGGCCAGATACGGACAAGTGGGCTTTTCGAAGTCAAGCATGGCAGGTATGATGGTGTCTCCCACTATAAGCTTTATCGAACCACTCTAACAATATTAGGATTGCAACTTTGAGCATGTAAACTTGACCGAGATCCATAGACAAAACGATAGAAAGTTTATTTCCATTCTTCAAAAGATTCGCAGAGGTAAGATCGTACCGTCTTTACGCCACTATTCGTGTTTTGCAACGACTTTTCTTTGCATGTGGTCCTGAATTCACGTATAGATGCTGACGTATGACAGATGGCATCATTGTCCCCAACCATGCCAAGATACTCCTCAATCACACATCGGAGACGGAAAACGCAATCAAGATCTTCTCGTTACGCCGAGACGTAGATCGTATCAACAGCGAGAACGTTGCTCGACTTCCATCCGGACCCCGCAAGTACCACTGCTTGGATAATTTCAACTGGAAGCAACATCACCGAGACGATCAATCACTAGAAAAATACACTAAATCAGGACTCGGTGACCACAGAACCCTATATCAATTAGTACGCCACGCCTTCTCTGCTTCATAATATCGCTAATCATATCACAGAAAGACCATCGCTATGACGCATACACTGAGCTGAAAGAAGGCATGCGCGTAGTCCTCCAATCCAACCTCAGACCCCAAAGCGGTCTCGTAAACGGTGCCCAAGGCACAATCATCGCCTTCGAACCTTTTGACCCTAACCGACTCCCCCGCAAAGCAAAGGATCAAGAAGACAAGGAAGGCACCCTGCGAGGCCCTCATGCCATTTACGCTCAATATCAAATTCGAGCTTTCGCCGACAACAATGGACAACAGCCCTGGCCCGTTGTGCTATTCGACAATGGTCTTGAGGAAACGATTTACGCAGACTGCGCGTATAGCGAGTTGGGGAATGAAGAGGCGGCGGGCGAGAAGAAGCAGCAGGAGCCAGATCCTAGCTTGCTTTCTCGAACACAAATACCGCTCATAGCTGGTTACGCAATTACGGTGCATAAGTCGCAGGTGCGTCCTTTTCTCTCGTGTCCAATCCAATTCAATTGTGTCTTTTTTTGTTTACTGATATGTGCTTGGGAATAGGGCATGACACTTGACCGTGTTATAGTCAATCTGCGCGATGCGTTTGAGCCGAGTCAGATTTATGTTGCTCGTAAGTTGGCACTCATCCTTTCTTTATGTTTCTTTCCCTCTTCCTAAAATACATATGTAACACAAACGGGTAAACGTGGGTAGTAAAAGACAATGGCTAACATGACCAAAACAGTTAGTCGAGCCCGTTCACTCAAGGGTCTATCAGTCGTGGCGCTTCCACTGAAAGACCTTGGGGGCACGAACAAGCAGGTCAAGGAATTTCTTGAGACGTATCTCGATGGTCGCTCTGGTGCGAGGCTGTGTTTGCCGTCGTCTCAGGTAACGTCTTCACAGGCATAGCATTCGGAGTAGTCATGGGGATAGGTGGGGTTTCGGTGAAGCAGGCTTGAAAAGTTGGATACTTTCGTTAATTTCCCTTGTTATTTTGAAACTACTACTATACATGCTTTTTCTTTGTATACTAGTTTGTGGTAGATTCGGTCACGGCAACGTTCGCTGGTGGAATTCGTCTGGGGTCTCATATGCATTCTGGTTTGTATCTTGGCATGTACAGATGTATGACTTGAGTCACGTAAAGGAACGCCTGCTGATGTTCTGTTTAAACAAGCATGCTCACGAGTGCTTTTGGATTTCTGACCCATATACATTGCCTAGCTAAACTATTTATACACAGAAATCAAGAAAGGGTATCAACTCTCTGCAAAAGAGTAGGTCGCATCTCATATCAACCTCTCGCAGATCTCATGGTTATCTATAATGTCTTGTGGATGAGACCCTCAGTAGGCTTAACGCGCTGAGCCCATTCCGTCCAGCTACCATCGTATAGACGCCTCTGTTGTGTCGGGTATCCAGCTTCGGTCAGGGCAGCATCGATAATTGCTGCGGTAACGCCTGTACCACAGCTGCTGATGATGGGCACGTCGGGCTTTATGCCCTTGGATTCGAAGACAGCCTTGAGCTTGGAAGCGGGGAGGAGGGTCTTGTCATTTGGGTCGAGGAGGTCGGCGACCGGTACAGAGATAGAGAAAGGAATGTGACCAGATGATAAACCTAGGGCTGTTAGTATGCTGCTGTTTGTACCGACAGTTTTCCAAGTACCTTCTCTGGGCTCTGGGTCAACGCCCTTCCATCTTCCCAGGCTCCTCGCATCCAAGATCTGCACCTCATCGGCTCCCTCTTTGCCCAACTCTTTTGCGATTTCTTTGACTTGTTCGAAAGCAATGACTTTCTTCTCATCCAACTGCGGTACCTCGTACTCGGTGATCTCGGGCGCCTTGGGCTCCCCGCTTTCCGTGGGGTATCCCTCCTCGACCCACTTGCGGAAGTTGTTGAGGACATGGACTCTTGGATGACCAAAAACTTGGAATGTCCAGCCGACGCGGGGCGCAGAAAATATGCCTAGCTCCTTGCTATCGTAGACAACTACACTGTCCTCGCGGCGGATACCCAGATGTCTCACTGCATCAGCGAACTCGGAAGGGGAAGGGAGCATGTGGGGGTAGGGCGAATGCACATCCTTGACAGCGTCTAGATCGAAGAATTGAGAATGGGGAATGTGCTGCGCAAGAAAAGTTTCGTAGCCATTGCGGTCGTCATTGGGAAGGAACCAGGATGCACAGAGAGGAATGATGCGAGGCTCGTGCGAGAGCTTGCTGGCATTGAGTTTTAGGGCCGAATTGAGCTCTGCTGGGGTAACAAGGTAAGAACGGAGTTTCTCGTGCGATGACATTGCGCGCCTGTTGGCTACAGAGACTAGATACCGGAGAGACGAGACAAAGCAAGAGGGGGAGCGCAAAGAACAGTGGAAACGTGAGACAAACATTTTGCAAGCTGCAGTGGTTAGTTGCTGGAGTCGGCGAGGATGGAGATAACACTGGCGGGATAAGTGGAGAAGACGGCGAGGTGATGCCTTTGTCGCTCAATATTTCGTGACCAGGCCGGAGGGGCAGGTGGAGGCTACTAATACTGATAAGTGCGGGGAACTGAACCGCAGCGGATCAGGGCGAGACTATGGCGTGATTGTTAATACATTATGAGAGACAAGCTCGAACAGATCTGGTTCTGGCGGCTTACTCAAGCACTGATAGCACCGTGCAGGTCAGATTCTGGTGTTGCAATTGTGTACATGTCGTAGCTTTGCTGTGGCTGCAGCAAAGCTTGAGCTCAGACCCCCTGCCGGAATTAACGCCCAATCCCCGCCTCTCACCGCCCGCGAATCTGCCGCCTGGACGTGTTTTGATGCTGCTGATAGTCTTTGCTTCATACTCACTCACACAACGTCTTTTAATATCATAGCTTGGACAAAGGCCGAAGCCATGAAAGTAACTATCCGCGAATGGAACGCTGTCGCAGCCTGGCACTGGGACATGCCCGACGACGATGTCTGCGGAATTTGTCGCAACCCATACGACAGCACCTGTTCCAAGTGCAAGTTCCCAGGCGATGAGTGCCCGCTACGTAAGCCCAGGAATACCCACTTTTTTCTGATACCAGCTAATCAGACCTAGTCCTTGGAGAATGCAATCACTCTTTTCACATGGTAAACTCCACTCGTCGAAACGACCCGCGCACAGCTAACAGCAACCCAGCACTGCATCTTCGACTGGTTGAAGCAGGAGAGCTCTTTGGAGAAGTGTCCCATGTGTCGCCAGCGTAAGTCTAATCTCCACTGTCTAAGATAGTCAAAGGCTTTACTGATATCACGACACAGCATTCAAGTCGAAGAGTCAAGACGCGCCAACCGTAACCGAGACGCCCAGGCAGATACAGGAACCGGATACAAGTCCCCTGTAATCTTCAATCTGGCTTGTTACCAACAAATACTGTACGAGTGACGAGTCTTCGATTAATGTCTTGGAGAAGATTTGACGGGACTTGTTATAGAAACATTGAATGACGCGTAGGGCCTGGCTAAGTAGGAGTTTGGATTGTTTGGATCATGGATATAATTGTCTTTGGCACGCTGGATACCCCAAGGATTGCTTCACACACGCCATCTGATCAAGTCATGGTGTCTCCGGTACCTGCGTTTTGTCCCACTTCCCGGCTGTCGGAAGGGTAGTGTGCATGGACCACCTATCTTATCGATCATGCACCTGAGCTAACGTGTCCGTGCACCTCATGCACGGATTCATCTCGTGCACGCCGAACACCAAACGCGCGTTTCAGCGTCATACCTTCAACGCGCTATAACTCAACAACCATGGCTCCAATTGACGATGCGATTGCAGATTTAGAGTCGCA